>NC_061067.1:9847091-9923718 GCF_021917145.1 Hypomesus transpacificus
CCACATGCATATTTCATGTTTAGTTTCTGTTTGTTCGTTTTTGTTGTGTGTCTTTTTGTTTTTTTTATCCCAGCTGTACAGAAAAGCCTGTCAGTGACTTTGATCCTTGCTGTACTCTGACTGGTGGATTCTAGGAAACTCCAGTTACTCTCGCTCCTGTGGTGTGCCACTGCACCCCCCATAAACATCCCTCCACTGAATCCGTAAAACAGAACTTCCCATAAAGATGTCCTCCAAGCTCATGCAATACCCAAACTTGTCGAGACAGCAGATTGATCGGAGAAGCTCTGATTGATGCCCGCCGTTTGTTGTTAGCTCGAATTCCAGAAATGAGGAGAGAGAGACAGAAAGACACATCAGGCTTGTCTCACCTCCTGTTCTCCTCCTCGTTTTTTGCCCTCACTGGTATTGATTAGGCTGGTCTCTCCTTCCTCGGTCGGACTGTGTGATGTCACAGCTGGACCAGGGGCCAGGGGCTCTGTTTCCTCTCCACAACGCTAGTTTGTGAGTGAATGGGTATGCGAATGTCCGGTTGCATGTGTGTGTGCTTGTTAGAGTGTGTGTGTGTGTGTTGGGGGGGGGGGGGGGGGGGGTGTGCAGCTTTGATAGTGTGCAAAACTACATACTGCTGTGCCACACTGTCATGTACCCAGGTTGATGAGCACAAGCGACAGTTTGTTGTCATATGCTGCTGTGTTAGCATGTTCCGATGCTGCCGTTAGCGTGTTCTACTGCTGTGTTAGCATGTTGCCGTATGCCGCCAGCCAGTCATAATCCATATTCCCTGCAGTCTTCTTGTCTGCAGTGCGCAGCTGAGTGGAGGAGTGATTGTCATTCTAGAAGCTTCTGCAGATGTGAGCACTCTATAATGAAGCTGCACGGGGGATGGGTGAGTGTGTGTGTGTGTGTGTGCGCGCGTGGGTGTGCGTGCGTGTAGTGTGTTGTGTGGGTGCGTGCGTGTAGTGTGTGTGTGAAGCGTGTGTGTGTGTGTGTGTGCATATTGCCGGGTGCACAGTGGCTCAGGCTCCGAACCACTGCAGCCTCCTCCCAAAAAAGTCCCCGTACCTCCAGTCCCATCATGCCTGTCTGTCTGGATGAAGTGCCGGGATGAAGATGCTGCTAAGCCTTTCCCCAGGACACACTACCTGGAGAGAGGCTCCTGCTGTCTGCCCTAGCCCTGCCACCCTCCTTCTCCACTCTACCCAGTCAACGGCAGCCATTTGTGGGCCGTAACGCTTGGCCACGCGTCCTGGATGGGGCATGGGTGGAAGAGAGGTTCTCCTCCACTTGTGTGTATTGGGGGGCACGGGAGTAGACCCTGCCTCACTCCTACCCCCCCCCCCCCCCCACACACACACACACCTTACAACAACCTGCCAACACAGGTCACACACACACACTGACAGTAATCCCCCCCCCCCCCCCCCCGAATCATCATTCCTTTTTCAACCCCCCCCTACCCACATGCTGCCGAATGCAGAATGTGCACCCCCTCCACACACACACACACACACACACCAGAGTGAACAGAGGGAAATAACTGGTCTCTAGCAGCTCGTCCTGTACACAAGCTTGCGGCTGTTTGATCAGGAGCTGTACTCTGTGTTGGCTGGTGTGTGTTTGTGTTTGTGAATGCGTGTCTGTGTATGTGTGTGTGTAGGTGTGTGCATGTGTATTTGTGTGTGTGTTGGTGTTTGTGAATGTGTGTGTAGGTGTGTGTGTGTGTGTATGTATGTATGTGTATTTTGGTATGTGTGTGCGTGCGTGCTGAACCTCAGCAGCAGCACCCAGACAGAGCCACGGTACAGTAGGTCTGATTCATTAGAAATGCAGCCAGCTAGCTCAGCCTCTCTCTTCACATCTGACGGACGCCTCGACGCTGTCAACATTTCAATTTCATGTTAAATATTTTCCAAAGGCCAGAGCCTTAAATCTCTTGGGTCCAGACTAGCCAGTCAGTCAGCCAGCCGCCCAGCCAGCCAGTCATCCAGCAGTGATCTCTACCACAGGATAACAGCTAATGATAAGAACACAGCGCACGGTGAGGTGCCTGTGATGCAGTCATAGGATTAGGCTATCAATCACACCTCGTCTCCCGGGACGACCAAGAGGAGCAACCAAATGCTGAGATTAGGGTTGCTAGGATTTGGAGAGAGGGAGAGAGGGAGTTAGAGAGAACGGAGGGAGAGAGGGAGGGAGAAAGAGTGGAGGGAGGGATTGAGAGAGAGAGAGAGAGAGAGAGAGAGAGAGAGAGAGAGAGAGAGAGAGAGAGAGAGAGAGAGAGAGAGAGAGAGAGAGAAAAGATAGAGATAAAGAGAAAAATAAAAAGAGAGAAATCATTTTTACAAATCATAATCTCTCTACCATCCTCCCTACCTCTCGTTCTCTCACAACCCTCCTCCCCTCTTTTCCTTCATAGAAGGATTCTAAATAGGATTCTAATCCATCTGGTCAAGAAGAATTACTCTTGTTGTCTCTAAGTTCTCTTTCTGCACAGGAAGCTGTTTGCTCCTACTTGTGGTGAATGGGATATCCACACGCCTGGCTTGAAGAGAAGCTCTGCTTAAAATGACAAGGATTGCATCCGAACAGTGTTAAAAACACTTAGGACAGACCTGGCCAAAACACCAAAACTAAGTAAGGCTCGCAAAGTTCTTGTAGAGAGAGTCTGTGGGTGGTGGGAGTGTTATGTGCCCTGTGGCAGGCAGCAGTCATGATAACAGTTAACAAGGCCTTTACGCAGCCATTTACACTGCAGATATCGTCTCTGCTCTAATCTCCTTATGGCACCCTCCATGGGAATGTTCCGGATAACGGCTGAAGGCGTAGAGACAAAATGCGAGCGAGGGTGTTAGCATTCCTACCTAGCGCCTTCATTACTTACTTATACCAGGGAGCCAGGGTGTCGTGGAGGGTGGGGGTGGGGGGGAGAGGGGATGTGGGCGGTGGGAAGAGGCTAGGGCTGTTTGTGCCAGGACTCCAAAGCTGGTCACCCCCCAGTGTTGCCTGAAGCATGGGGTCACAGCAAGGTGGACAAGGCTCCACAAGCCCCGCAGTAAACACCGGTATAAATAAACAGACAGCACAGAAGAACTCACAGACAGAATACGCAAGCAGGGAACGCACAGTTGAGAAGCGCCTAGCGGTGTCGGCAGGCCCTGCACACGTCTGCACGAGCTCAGTGGCCAACACGAAACACGAGATGGATATAGACTCTTGTGGCACTTCTATAGGGGACGAAAACCCACTTGTTGTGACAGTGTAATGGATCATTTGTTTTTCATGTGTTATTCTTTACCTCTGGCTTAATTGCTTTTATTTGTTTGACCATATATTTAGTTACCAGCTGTCGACTCTGAGCTGTCAGACCATTAGTGCATATGACGGAGAACAATTAGACTGTAATTTGATCAACAACAAATCAACGATAAGTATTCAAAGACTATGGCGCGCATGTTGTTCAGTCATAATTTACATTAATTGTATAAGGAATGCGTCTTAACTTCCCTAAATACTTTTATTTTATGGCAAAGACAGTACTAGCGTTCTGAGCACAGGCACTAGTATATACCAATCGTCGTCAAGGAAAATGGTTAATTATTGCCGTGTTTCAGGTTGTACCAATAGGATAGATCGAGAAAAACATTTGGAATATTATCGACTTCCAAAAGTTAAAGTTAAGTTAGTAAGGAAAGGAGGTACTTGTGGTTGGCAATGCTCAACCAAGATCTACGAGGGAAAAAACACGTCTGAGAGTCACTTGGCTACACCTTGAGTATCGCAATGATATCATACAGTTAAGGTTAGGTTGGTTAAAGACACTATTGCATTACTTACTTTGGCCTTCACAACACAACGGTCGTTGATAACTTGGTACTGTGCCTCCCTCACCCATCCACACACCATCTGGTTATTAGGCCTCCAAACCTTTGTACGATTTAAGGTCTTCCGCTGTGTATGGGCAGGGCGAGAAAACCAGGTTGTTGACTATATCGGGATATGCAACTGAAGGAAGAATCACCGGGTCGTCACGGATCCAAGAAGAGGGAGCTAACTCGTAGGGATCTGCACCTCCAATAAATCGTAATTTCTCGAAACATTGTGCCTTTTCTTGTGGTCCAAGTCCTTCCCTCTATGCCTTTGCATCTTGGACGCGTTTTGATTAGCTTTTCGGTTGTTTAGACATGGCTACATTCACTTAAAGTATCCAAAGCGCACAATACCCCATTGTACTCCGTTCAGTTTTTTACACCGAGTGCCTCCACAATGGCCGCGCATCCGGGTTACCTCCCAGAATGTGACGTCGGTGAAAACCCTCTATTGACCTCGTCGCCGGTCCGCGGTCTGATACGGATTATTATAATACGGGTAAAATCGGGCATTCTGATTGGTTGAGAGGGAGTTCCGGGGTGTGCATTATTGAGCGATAAAGTACTGTATGCCTTTTTACATTTATCTTTAAAGGGGAGCGTTCCATATTTGTGCGCACTCAAAATAACTTAAAGGTTGACGAAGAAAAAGACAAGACAAGACAAGTACTGGTGTTCAGCAGTTTATTGGTTAGCAAGCTAGACTAGCAACATTCGGTTAATTTTTTTTTGCAATAATATTGCACTGTCCCGTGCTATCAGTGCTAACTAGCTGGTCTAGCTACTGAAACGTTGCACGGAAGCTTGGGTCTAGTTAGCTAGCTAGTTACGAGTTCACATCTGTTAGCCACATTAGTTGCTGAATAGATAGCTATCCACTTATTTAATTTGAGCTTCGTAGCCACGCAATTACATGACCTGGTCTTGGCTTCTTAAAAGACGTTTTCCACAGATGCACAATTAATGAAGATATCCAGATCAACATAAGCTAACCTTAACAACGGCCTAATGTTAGTATATCGAGTCTCAAGTCACTCGTAACTAGTTTACTGCATATGTAGCTAGCTAGCATATACCCAGTGCCTACGAAACATTTACGATTGATTTAGAATGTTTAGGCCTAATGTTTAAATTAAATATTATTTTATTGAAAGTGTCCCATTGTCATTGTTGTTATTTTAAAGGCGACTTTTATAAAATGAGCATTGAGAATTAATTAGATGGTGCGAGATCTAGCTAGGCTAACAAATGTGAAGTTCACAATGCTATTTGTCTGTTGCATAGCAACTGCCACACGTACGGGTCTATTTTCTCTCGGCTACCGAAATGAACGTTTGTTGGCTATAACCATTTTGTGCTGAAATACAGTTTACTATTTATTTACTATTTATAATTTCGCTGGTAACCGCAATAAAAGCAATAAGGTCAATAAAGTACGTGTTCCAGGGTTTGCCGACCCTCCACTGCGCGTCAGGCCCAACAACACCCTGGAACACGTGCTTTATTGACGATAATGAACTGTCTCTCGTAGGCTACCTTATTGCTTAATAGACCAATTATCACCCTACGTCACACAACTGTCAAGCAGGCTCAACTGCGCATGTCGGTTGCAAAAGGCGAACTTCTCCCCGGTCTATAACACTTGGAGTGTCAATCATATATCATCATATATCTATGGCCACTGGATTTCAGGGCTTGATATTAACTTTTTGAGGCTCTTGGCCTTTGGACAAATACATTTACGTTTCACTTCTCTATGCACAAAAGTCACTTGACCCCGATACCCTTTTAAATAGCCTGACCAAGTGATCGGGCAAAACTAGCCAGGCTAACGGAGGTCGCTTTCTCAGGCAAATGACGAATGAAACAGGCTCGGTTAAAGAAATCCGACATGCTGGCTATCTTCATCAGGCTCGTATCTACATTTGGCAGTCCTCCCTGACGTTTCTGGTGTAGAATGGAGTGAAATTCAACATTGTGCACACTGCCAGTGAGCGAGTCTGACTGAGGCTAACGTCAAAACAGTGTAACGGGGACGCAGTCTCACTCAGATTGCCAGTTTAAACAAATCAGAAAAATAATCGGGCCAGCTGGCTAAAAGCAGAATTCCCATTTCTCTTGAAAGCTGCCCTGCTCGACTTTTTAGATGTAGAATTGACTGTAAAACTGTTCAATTATGAACTTTGTGACATGAAGTGAAGACATGGTTGCCGCTCTACTCTGCGGTCTGTACCGGGCAACATTCTCACTCAAATTTCGAGACTTTCGTGACCCAAATCAAAATTCTGATGCGACAGATCAATGGGTAATCGCTTTGTCTCTTAAAGGCTGTCCTCCTCGACCTATTTGGTCTTTTTAAATCTAACTATTTGTATTATCCATGTTGTCCTTTTGCCATTTAAAATGCTATCCTTTCCCGGTTTTCTGCAACCACATGCAGAAAATGTGGTTGCAGAAATCGGGATACGCACACGTGTGCGCGCATCCCGAATGTTTACAAACAAATAATTGTCTATTATAGTCTATTATGTGTATTATGCCATGGTCTATTATGCCATGGTCTGGGTGAATACTCGATTCTGATTGGCTGCAGGGGTGTCCATTATCGGGTGTTATTACACGGCTGTTCTTAATGCTGTAGAATGCCCCAGTCCCTTGAATGGGAAACGTTTTGCGGCCTATTATTTATCGATAACAGACCGTTGCTATGTATAGGCCTAACTGACAACTGTCAAGGGACGTGTCCTTTTTGCTTCGGATTCACGTCTGTCGTAGCACTCCGCAAGTAGTCCGGTAACTTTTCAACCCCAGCGTACTCCGTTGCTTAGCAAAGGCAAACTATTTCTCAGCTGATCAACACTACGAATGGTAACAAATAAATTGTAAAAAGACACACTGTGTTTTAAGTATTTTTTTGGGCAAGTAGCCATGTAATAAGTGGGATAGTGAATAGAACGCCGGTCATTATCGGGAAAATAAGCCCCGACAGGGCGAACAGCACCCCGACGCGAAGCGGTGTTCTGTACATTATCCCTTACGTAGTAAGTGCGTGCCTGTGCATGTGTTGTGGTTGATGTCAGTGTGGTTGATGTCAGTGTGGGTGATGTCCAAATTAGATCTGATCGTTTAGAATTCTGAAAATGTAAACTGCGAATCTCTCCATTTTCTCGTTTCTAAGGCAACTGAATTACCAAATATAATCACATAAGTTTTACATCTGAGGGGAAAATAAGTATAACATGGGATCTTGACAGAGCTTGTTGGAATCAATAATATGGATGATTGTGTATTTTACCCAGGCTAACCTTAAGTGCTTCCCCCATTGTTTCTACATTAACCATAAAATCTGAATAGGCTACAAAGCCAACCAGCATCTAAACAGCCAACCCCCCCCCCCCCCCCCTCTCTCTCTCTCTAATTCACTCATTGTCTTTATCTTTCACAATTTCTCACTCTCTACACTATCTTCCACATTCTCTATCTCTCTTTATCTCTATCTTCTCTTTCTCTGTCTCTCTTTCTCTTAGTTTTTTTTCTCTCGCTGTCTCTCTCTGTCTCTCAACCATTACCCTCAAATGCAACAAACTCACGGCCACAATGGAAATCAATAAAATAAAAAAATAAAACAGCCATAAAAAATGAATGCCGCTACTGAATATGCAGTGAGTGCTGAAGGGTCAGGGTAACAGGCACCATTCAGAAATCAAAAATATTCATTGCTATCACAATTCACCCATATTTATCTCTTTTTTTTTTTCATGCTCTCTCTCCTCTAACATGTCTTTTACAATGCATCACACAGCTCCGCTAAGCACAGGGGCCGGTAATTTATTGATGCAATACGGCCAACCGGCCCCTTCACGTACTCTGCACACGCGGTTTAGCATACGGCTGTTGCTGCACCCCTGTGGCCAACGTTGAAAGGCTGAGAATGTCGCGTCACCCTCCACTGATTTCTCAGTATAATAGGAGACAGAGATGCAGCTTTCCCCGCTGTTTGGGCTCCTGGAGGGGGGCTGGATCGTGATTCAGCGTGGTGTTTTGGTGGTAGATGTCTCCAGAGCGGACGGCGAGAGCCTGACAGAGTTGTGGTGATGGCACGCCGTTCTCAAACACTTCCTGCTCCTCATTTCACCACAGATGTTGAGGTCTTTATGGACAAGACCGTGTGCTGATAGGCATCTGATATTTAATACACGTGTGTATTTGTGTGCGTGTGTCTCCGTAGGTTTGTGGGTGTTTAGGTGCTTGTGTTGATGCGTGTTGGTGTGTTTATGTGTGTGTGTGTGTGTTTGTGAGGCCAGGATGCAGCCTGTGGCCTCTTCAGACCCTGAATACCAAACTCTGGGATCACAGCAGCACTGCATTATGCATCTGAGCTCTGAGACGCACACACACACACACACACACCAGATAGCCATCGCTGCTATCAGGCCCCAGCCTCTTTGTCTAGGCCCGGCAGGAAAGGCCACACAAACAAGAGGCTGACATTAGTCCATAGAAATGGAAAGTTCTCACTGCAGCTGTTCAGCCTTCTCGTAATCAATGGATTAACGTGAAAGAAATGGGGAACCGAAGAGAAGACAAGTTAAAAAAAAAAAGTAAAAATGTATCCCGCCCTCCTCCCCCCCCCCCCTCCTCCCCCCCCCCCCCCCCCCCCCCCCCCCCACACTTCTACTCCACCTCCCTCCTCTTCCTCCTCTCCTCCTGCTTCTACCACATCTGTCCTGTCTGTGTTGGGAATTATTCATCAGAGCTGGCTGTGGTGTTACGTGCCGTGCCTGTCTGAACAGGATGGTCAGTACTTGTGGGAGGGAGGGAGGGAGGGAGGGAGGGAGGGAGGGAGGGAGGGAGGGGAGGGAGGGGAGGGAGGGGAGGGAGGGAGGGAGGGGGGGGGAAGAGCAGAGGGGGGGAGCTTCGGCTAGGTCTCAACAACAGCAAGCTCACTACTGTTAGACCAAGTAAGATAAAGAGGAGGAGGGAGGGCCCCATAGGGGACGGAGAGAGAGAGAGAGAGAGAGAGAGAGAGAGAGAGAGAGAGAGAGAGAGAGAGAGAGAGAGAGAGAGAGAGAGGGCAAAAGGAGGGAAGCTTGGTGAGGTGATGGACAGTGTAATGCACTGTGAAACAATGGGCTGTGTGTTCAGGTGTGGGTGGCCTTGCCCTCGCCTGTCAGTCTGGGGGGGGGGGGGGGGGGGGGTGAGGGGCGGTGGAGGAGGGGGTAAGGGGGGGGTGAAGGGGGGGGGGGGTGAGGCGGGGAGGGGAGTCTTGTCAGGAGGGGGGCGGGGGGAGACCTGGACCAGCGGTGCTGGTAAACACCAGCGGGTTGACAGACAGGAACATAAACCTGGAGAGAGAGAGAGGAGAGAGAGAGGAGAGAGAGAGGAGAGAGAGAGAGAGAGAGAGAGAGAGAGAGAGAGAGAGAGAGAGAGAGAGAGAGAGGGGGGGAACGTGAGTCATCGAGCCCCCCGTTCGACCATCTCTAAGCCAATCAAAGGCTCCACTAACTCCAGTCGTCGAGAGGCGCTTGGGCCACTCAGTGATTTGCTGAAGCGATTAAAATTCTATAGATATAAGATGGTGGCAGGGGTAATATAGTCACCTAACGTAAGACTATGTGACATGACGTGTGTGTGTTTCTGTCGGGTAGTGTGTGTGTGTGTAAGCCCCCCTCAGGCTATGTTGGCTGTTATTTGCCTGAGTTGATTATGTGCTTTAGGTGATGGCAATGGGCTTTTGATGAGAAACAGTGTTGAACAGGTAGATAAAGCTGTCACTGAGAGAGAGAGAGAGAGAGAGAGAGAGAGAGAGAGAGAGAGAGAGAGAGAGAGAGAGAGGAGAGAGAGAGAGAGAGAGAGATGGAGGGGGTTAGAAAGAGAAAGAGAGATGTGGAGAGGGGAGAGAGACGGGGAGGGTGGAGAGGAGATGGTGAGAGGGGTAGAGAGGAGAGGGGGAGAGGAAGAGAGAGGAGAGAGGAGAGGAGAGAGGAAAGGAGAGAGAGGGGGAGGAGAGATTTTGGAGTGAAATTAAGTCAGAGTGTGAGACAGATAAAGAATCTTGTGTGTGTGTATATGTTTACATGCGCGTGTTCCCGTGTGTTAAAGAGAGAGTGAGCGTGATGGGATGAGAGCTTCCAGTGGAAAATGGAACGAGGGAGGGAGGGAGGGAGGGAGGGAAGACGAGCGGGAGAGGAGAAGAGGACTCCTGGTTGACAGTCTGATCAGAGCCGTGCATGTGACCCTCCACGCCAGCCAGATTAGTGTGGTAAAGCATGTCATATTGCCTCTGACAACACCGTCCCGCCTGGCTCACAGATCGACGACGTTCGGCAGAAGCCTGTTGCAGTCGAGCATCGCACAATCACACATCCACCCTGTCCGCTTCCCCTCCCAGCCCCGACATCAAACTCAATCACTTCGGACAATTGATTTAACCTGCATGGCTGAAACCATATGGGGGTGTTTGCTGTGCTGACAGTTGACTGAGATGACGCTGGGGGTGGATGCGTATGGACTAGCCTGGTGATCTAGCCCCGCGTTGCACTGATCAGCAGTCCAGATGCGTGCTATTAGACCAAGGAGATCGTCCAGGTGGCGGGAGGGGAGCCTGGATTCGAACCACCTCCGCCTAGATGAGACAGACGAGAAATCCGAGAAGGGGGGGGGAGAGAAAGAGAGGTTTTTGAGGAAAATGGCAGGGAAAGTATAGATCTTTTGGTTTGATTAGTCTTCACTGAGTTGGGTTCAAGCTAGGGAAGAATGTTAAGAGGATCTCTCTTTCTCTTGCTCTCTTTCTCTAGCTCTCTGTCTCTGACTCTCTGACTCTCTCTTTCTCTTTCTCTCTCCCTCTCTCTTTCTGTGTCTCAGTGTCTCCGTCTCTGTCTCTGCCTCTGTCTCCCTCTCTCTTTCCGTCTTACTCTAATCAGCGAGGCATGACGGCTGGCGTCTAGATCAGGCTACAGCAGCTTCAGTCTAATGTGATAAAGGGCTCCATCTGCCTGCCTTGTTAAAGAGGAGCTCTTACTGTAACTCATCTGAGAGAAGGAGGCAGCCTGGGCAGGGGAAAACAAACCCAGCCTGAAGACTGGAAGTTGAACACAGTCTAACTCAAGTGGTACACTAAGATTTGGAGCTGTGCGTGTGTTTGTGTGCGCGTGTCTGTGTTTGTGTGTGTGTTTGTCGTACGTTTTTGTGGTTTCTACACTTCTGGGGCTTTTGGCTGTGCGTCATGCGTCACGTTTTGGCTACCCGCGATGTTTTGGGGGGCTATCTCGTTGTTTATGATTGTGCCCTTTTTGTAAAGCTCTCTCTTGTAAGTGTCTTTGGACTGGGGTGTGTTCAATGCTGTTGGCTGTGGCGTGTGCGTGTGTGCAGGTCATGTCACATCGCATCCACCGCGTGTCCAGTGTGTACAGACCATCATGCCCCTCTCGTCTCCTCAGGCAACGCCATCCGTCCCATTGCCCTCCGGGCTGTGTCGGCCATCGCCAGGGCCCTGCCCGGCTTCCCCATCCTGGCCACGGGGGGGCATCGATTCAGCCGAGGCCGGCCTGCAGTTCCTCCACGCTGGAGCTTCAGTCCTGCAGGTAATACAGCTAGACTCTGGGGGGCCCGTCGGTTAGAATTGTTGGGTCTTTTATGTCGGCTCTCTTTTCAAGAGGGGAGGTTTTGGAAAGTCGCCGCCATGTTGGAGGAGGAAAGGAAAGGGGATTGGGAGATTTGGCGAACCATTCTAGAGTACGATTTTATCTTCAACTGTGTGTTTGAGGTGTCGAAAGAGAGACTTCTCAAGGAATTGGGGTGAGACTATTGAGATTTAACCACTGTCTGCAGCCATCTGGGCTCCTCTCTCTCTCCCCCACACACACACACACACACACACACACACGCGCACGGGTACACATACACAGATTCTGCCTCAACAAACTGTACCATTAAGTATACTTTAGCTCCCGCTGGGGGCTGGCTGTGAAAATCATTGGTTGGAGTCAATCCTCCATCTGTTGTGTGTATTTACATTGTGCCATGTTGCACTTACAGTGAGAGAAAGATGCACGGGGTGTTGCGTTATCTGTTGAAATTGTGTGCGTACATGCGTGTGTCCGGGCGTGTGCTCGCAAAGGTATTTTCGGTTTTGGAAAACACCGGGGGTTAGCGCAGCGGCATTTTGCAAGCTACCTCGTGGGTTGATAATTGAACTCCTTCTTTCCAATATCCTCAACTTTTATGTTGAGATGATTGGAACGCGGGTTTTAAATTCGGGCCTGGGGAATGATCAGAATTAAGATCAGCATACAAATTGAAAGTCAATCTTTGAATAAATGCATTCATTCCTCATTTTTGGGGGGAAAGATTATCTTATGTTTGACAATTGCAGCCCCTCCACCTGTCCTGCACACAGGAGCACAGACCCTCAGCAATACCCCTCAACCCCCATAACCTAACCCCCCCCCCCACCCCTAACCCATCCATCATTTTATGGTGAATTTTAAAATTAGTGACTGAATAAAAATGACTTCCTTCCACGTATAACAGGGTTGTTATTTTTCTGCCTGACCGGAATAATTTCTTTGAAAATGGCCGCGCAAAAGCGCTTATTGGCGTCAAAGGAATCTGTGATTCCCCAACGTTGCGTATAATGTATGCAAAACATGTTGCGATGGAATGCTGAGAATATTGAAAACAAAGTATCATTTGGGTAAACTGAGTATATTGTGCTCGTAGAGGTTTCACTTCAGTTTCATCTTACAATGGCGTGCAATCACTGACTCTCTGAACATCATCGCATCCCTCTATTTAAGATTTAGCAAACAAAACACAAGATATTTCACAAGGACTCGTGGAGAATAGCAGCCAGCAACATTGAGGAGCACAATTTGCCTAAAACAATAAACTGCAATCTCGGTGGTTACAATCAGCTTGGCTTGTCCTCGAAGCAAAAAGCCTTGGTTGGCTGTTGAATGGGCGAATCACAGCCAAGGCTACAGGTATTGTATGGTGGTGCATTAGGGACATACAGTGCCGTCTCTGATGGCCTTGATTGACTGAGAGGTGCATCAGGCACATTCTTAGCAGAACAAACAATGTGATGGAGTCCATTCATAGCGTGGATTGATCTGGTCTCCTCTCTGCCTCTCCCTAGACCTCTGTCGGTGCAAACCTGGGCCCCTCAGGATTCTTTAGCTTGCAAAAGGATGATGGCTGTCTTGTATGTCCGATGCACGCCAGAACAACAAGTTCTTCTTTCAGGGATTCTGAAAGTACCCACATGCTGTGTGCGACTATGGGTACACACAGGAGATAAATGTGAGCTTTAACGACTAGTTCCTGTGGTAACTAGTCGTGATCAAGTCTTGATTAGCTGTCCACCATTTCACGGCGTCAAAGACGTGTGAAAGAGGTACCAGACTGTTATGTGAAGGGACCTTTGGTATGTACTGCCAGTAATCAGGAGCCTAGGCTATATGCTTGTCAATCGATACTTTTTCGTTTTTTATTACCAGAAACATTCATTCACAATTAGCCCTGGAGGAGTGCTTTGCTTCCTCACGTGACTATTGACTGTAGCATGTCTGCATCACAGGCCCGTGTGTGCCTACGTGTGTGTTTGTGTGTGCATCAACAGTTCCCATATCAAAAGCATGCGCACAAGTAATAATATTACAAGAGTAATGATACTCTTACATGATGAAATTCCAGTCAGAAGATCATGTTAACGAGTGTTAAATGATGTTGTGTGCCCGTCATTCAGCTGTGCTGAAAAGCTCTGGTTTATGTGCAACAGCCCACAGACTTCTGAATGGCTGTAGTTTTTACTGGCAAGTTTTATGAAGAGACGGCTATATTTCGCGAAAAGATTGGGTTTCACTCAACATTGATCTTGACTAAAGATCTAGTTCAATCTTAATGACCCCCGACACGCGCATGTCCCTCCCGTTCGTCGAGCGTGACCACGGCGGTAAACACATAAAGAAGGCGTGCCCAGGCGTCTAACGGGACGCGAGCCACCCAACACAACAGCCTTTCTAGAAACGTCTTTCTGCACCACGGCTGGGTGCGTCGGAACAAAAGAAAAAAAACGCGTCCTGGCCCTTTAACAAGCGGGCTGTTTGGCTGTTTTAGTTATCGATCTGCCGGAGACGAGCCCGTGGGTGAACAGGACTGGGAAAGGTTATGTGTCCACCTCACCACACACTCTAATGCAGCTCTATAGTGAGTGGACATGCCACATATTCATTGACTTGTAAAAACCATTGACTCCCCATATCCCCACCAGGTTTTGTCACCTCAATAACAAGACTAAATATCAGTTGGTCGTATCCCCGGGCATGTACAACATGGTCAGAAGACCGGGAGGTTCAAACAGAGGTCGCTGGGTTGGAGGGTTGAGACTCTGAAGCTATTGCTGAATGTACCTGCTTGTCGCTTTAATGACATATTTCTCAGTTTTTTTTGTTGGGGCTGGGAGGGGAGAGGGGTTGAGAAATGCCAGAATTTGGTTCTTGGTAAATGGAAGAGCTGTTGGAGCGATAGAAAAGAGGGGGAAAGGGAGATGAAGAGGGAGAGAGTGGTGGTTAAAGGAAGAAAGAGAGAGCGAGAGAGCGAGAGAGCGAGAGAGAGCGAGAGAGCGAGAGAGCGCGAGAGCGCGAGAGAGCGAGAGAGCGAGAGAGCGAGAGAGAGAGAGAGAGAGAGAGAGAGAGAGAGAGAGAGAGAGAGAGAGAGAGAGAGAGAGAGAGAGAAAGGAGGAGGGGAAACCTAAAAGCATCGGAGGTCTCCGACGGGTTTGAGATCAATGCCTGACCACAGTTTTTTGTGCAGACAAAAAGAACCTGCTGTCTCCCTTGCCTGGCACCTACTTAGAAATCCTTAATCCAATCTGTTTCCTGAGTAGGGCCACATTAGAGCCAGATAGAAAAGAGTGAGGTAGGACGTCACAACTTCAATTCTACCGAGGAGCTTTGGTGGCCATTCTCCAACACATCGCTGAAAACATGGCTGCATCAAGTTGTATCGTGACAGAATCTTATACTCTGTATATGTGTATGTAGGCGTGCTTTCTTTTAATTTGGTGTTTTGTGCATGTATGTGCGTACTGTTTGCATGTGGGTGTGCATTTCTGTGTGCATATCTGCACGTGTGTGCATTTTTGCACGTGTGTGCATGTACCTTGTTATGTTTGCATGCGTGTGCGTGCATGTACGGCTATGTGTGTCCGTTCGCACATGTGTGTGTGCACGTTTGTGTACGTGCATGTGTGTGTGTGTGCGTGTGCATGTACCGTATGTAAGTACATTGGCACCGTGTATTTGCGTGTGTGTGTGTGTGTGTGTGTGTGTGTGTGTGTGTGTGTGTGTGGTGGTGCAGCTGTGGTGCCATCAGTTGTTTTGTCTTACGAAGGTGGGAGACAGTTACAGCAACAACAAAAAAAGAATCCCAAGAGAAAGAATAATAAAAGGCTGGACTGTGTCATCTTGTGTATTTAAAAACCGCATTTCCCCAGCTCCCGACCCCATGTGGAGTTAAACGAAGGAGTTATTCTCCCCTGCTCTAGCTTGCAGATAGGCTTTCATTAGGGAGGCAAATTAGCATAGCTCAATGCTTGTTACCGTGGGCTACGTTGTGCCCTCCTTTGACACAGCGCAGTGTGGGCGCGGGCGACGATTTGCCCGCGGAAGACTTCCTGCAGTTCGGACATCCCCAATGTATATTTTAAATGTTCACTTTGTCCTGCGAGTGGCTTCGAAGGCAGACACGGGCCAGGTGGTTTTGGAGCGCGTCGTCCTGACTTTCCATGTTGACGTTGGTTTCCCGGGGAAGGTTCCGGAGCGGGATGTTTGGGATTCAGTTGTCGTTTATGCAGGGAGAAATAGATACTCTTACTGCAGTCTACCACCTCTTCTAGGAAACCCTGATGGCCTGCGGATCGTGAATGGTTAAGGATGAACACTGGATGTTCAGAGCGATGTAGGTTAATTTCACGCGCACGCACGCACACACAAGCCCACACTTTTCATCATGTTCACTCGCTCTCTCTGGCGCACACACACGCACAAACAGACAGGCACACACAGTCTCCCTTTCACAGGCCATCTCACGCGCAACACAACACACAACCCCAACCTCTCCAAATATGGCCTCCATATACCAGGTGAATGTCGCACTACACTCTGACGGTTAACTGTTGGCTCTGCCTTTAATCCCCCGATAGGCATTTCCTCTGCCTTTAAGCGCACGGGAGATGTCAGCTGAGAGAGATACCGTCGGGAGGTAAGCAGGTCTTATCTCTCTCCGCGTTGAGACTCACCGCCGGTGTGCGTGTGCGTGCGTGTGAAGTGGAGGAGGCAGACATAGGGAGACAAGGTTTCCCGGAGAGTACGGCTGATCTGATAGTGCCTCTGGGGAGGGGATCAGCCATGTGGATGGTAGTTACACCGGGGGGGGGATGGGGAGGGGGGGGGGATGGGGAGGGGGGGGGATGGGGAGGGGGTAGTGCACGTTCTCTCTGACAAACCTGCCTTAGTGAGAAACACCCGTGAAGGCAGGAAGGGAGGACAGGTGCGCTCCGTCTGGCCGCTCGGGGTTTATCGTGACTTGTTTACCGCTTTCAGTCCATTTCGTGATTTCTGTGTTTCTCTCTCGCTCTCTTCTCTCTGCATGTGTGTTTGTGTGTGTGTCCGGTCTTGTTTTATCGACCTTGTGGGGACCAAATGTATTCACAAATATGGAAACGTGGAAAAACTTGACCTTGTGGGGCTGTTTTGCTGGAACTCATAACTTCAAATGCTTTTTGCAGGAGTGTTGGGTGGCTTAATGTTAGGGTTAATGTTAGTGTTGGGTTAGAATTACATTACGGGTTCATTTTGAATGGGAATGGTCAGGCCCCACTAGGATATAAAAACAAACATGCGTGTGTGTGGCAGGTGTGCAGTGCAGTCCAGAACCAGGACTTCACCGTGATTGAGGACTACTGCCTGGGGTTGAAGGCTCTGCTCTACCTGAAGAGCATCGAGGAGCTGCAAGATTGGGATGGCCAATCACCACCCACCCTCAGGCACCAGAAGGGCAAGCCCATCCCCCGACTGAAGGAACTGCAGGGCAAGGTGAGTGACTGACAGCCCCATCAACCAATAACGTTGTTGTCACACTCCATGTTCACCACAAAGCACCACAGCATCTGACATATTCAATTGTTCTTCATGTCATATTATTATTTAAAAAAATATGGAATAAATAGAACACTGCAAGTTGCTCAAATAGTTATCTATGAGCTATGCAATATTGAATTACCGTCACACTCCAACATGCCTTCAGTCAATCTCGTTTTTTATTATTAAGCAGTGCATTGGGTCCGTCACTAACCAAGCGGACATCATCATTTGAGTTGGACACGTCCATATTCTCACTGACTGAATTCAGCACACATCACAGCCTAGTTGGGTTCTCACACAGTAATAACGATATTGTCAGTCGACGAGGGTTCAATACAGTCTGCCTCGTACAACAGCTCGGCGGTTGTAATTCCCCTTGCGCCTCACTATCTGAGGAAACACAAGCTCCGACCAACCCAGCCTTCTGTTTCTAATAGAGAATTCCAGAAAGAAGGTTTCCTTCGGAGATTCCCACAATCATCCCGCTGCCACAGCGTGGAGGAGCCCTTCTCTTTTGTGTCGCTAATGCGAAAGGCCGAGCGCAAGCATGATGAATAGCCCTGCCTACTGTGTTCCCGTTCAGTATCCGCCCGGAACCTGAGGACTGACGGGAGGATAGAGCTGTTTGTTGTTACTTGACTTTGAAATAGAACATCAATCATGCTCAGAAAGTGATTTCACTCGAGCGCTGTCTTAATCCAATGGCTCACAGTGACTCACGCTCTGCACAATGGACAAATCTCAAATCAAATTTGACAAAGGACCCACAGTTGTCAAAACATTTCCTTTCATTGTGGGTTTTTTTTCGGGCCCACGTGCCGGAATTCACCAATATCTTCTCTTATGTGTATATGGGGAAGATTAAACGTGCCGTGTACCAGACGTAAATGACTGCACACACACACACCCACCAACTTCTGCAAACTCTATTCAGCATTCCAAATGAAAGGTTGATATCTGATCGTCTTCCGGAACAAGCACCCAATTAAGACTGGAACTTTGAACCTGTGATGCCCAAACACACACACTCACACGCAAACACACGCACACACCAGATATCCCACTGTTGTGACAACGGGACTTTGCAGCGAATTACCAGACGCCATTTTAAATGTTAATGCCAAACGAGTGAAGAAAAAGAGCAGGAGGTGGAGGAGGAGGAAAAAGAAATGAAACAGAAATAAATGAGTAGGTGGCAGAGAGCAATATCAGAGGAGTGATAAGGAGAAGTAATGCCCTCATCTGCTCCAGCTTACATTGTTGAGGAAATTGTCTGCATGACTGCAACAATAACAGCAGCTTCCCCACTAAGCTGGGCGGGGAAGATGGGAGGAGGGAGGGAGGGGGGGGGGAAGGGGGGGAGGAAGGGGGGGAGGGAGGGAGGAAGGGAGGGAGGGAGGGAAAGTTGCATTGGAGCTGATTCTCTGTATGGTGTCATTGAGTTGAGAGGAGAGGGGGAGAGGAGAGAGAGGAGAGGAGAAGGTATGAGAGTGAAAGAGAAAGGAGGAGAGAGGAGAAGAGTAGAAAAGAGGAGAGGCCAGTGTCTCCAGGCTACAGGGTGTTGGCTACACTGACGGAGTGCATGTTGACACACAGAGAGGAAAAAGTCAGTCACATATCAGGTCACTGAGAGGTCTAGACCGAATGAACTGTCCTCTCTCTCTCTCTCTCTCTCTCTCTCTGCCTTTCTCTTTCTCCTTCTTTCTTCTCTATAATCTGCATCTCTTGTCCTTCTCTCTTTTTAACTCTCATCCTTTTTCTCCCTCTCTCCTCCCTCTCGTCTCCATCTCTCACTCTCACTCCATCTCACTCTATCTTCCCCCCCCCCTCTCTCTTCTCTCTCTCTCTCTCTCTCTCTCTCTCTCGCTCTCTCTCTACTCTCAGCAGAGCCCCATTGAGTGTTTGTTGTGGAGAAGTTAGCTCGGCTTGATGACCTATAGCTGTAAGGCCCTGAGGCCTTAGTCTCAGCCTGTCTCTTGAAAGGTGAACACCGGAATCTCTTGTTAGCTTTTAGATCTCTTCATGGTATAGAACACAAGCCTTGGATTCAAACGACAACATAAGTCTGAGTTTTCCACTCCGTTTTCTAATCAGATATACCTTTTGGCGTAAGTTGTTGGAATGGAATGGGGATCGTACAAGACTAGGTATCGTTTTAGGCGTGGGTTGAATGCTATCTGTGTCCTGTTAGACAGTGGAGATAGAGAGTGACAGGTCACCTGCAGAGTGTAGGGCAGCTGTGCCCCCTAGGCTCTGGCACAGACACACACAGACACACACACACACGGGGGACAGGATCGCATTACTCACAGTACAAGTCAAGCTGCACTAAGACAAGCCGTGCAGGCAGTGTGGGGTGCGTGCGCGTGTCTGTGCGCAAGTCGGAGACGGAAAGAGACAGTTCGTGTTTCAGATTTAAAGACTTTAAGGCCAGAGAGAGAAAGGCAAGGGGCGGGTGGGGCGGGGGGGTGGGATGAAAAAAAACACAGGTGGAGGGAGATTGGTGGAGACAGGGAGTCTATGTGCATGCGACTGTGGCAGACACGGGGGACATTTAGGAGGGAAGTAACGAGAAACAACAAGTGAAGAAGGGAAGGAGGGCGGTGGTTAGCGAGAGAAAAAGAGACAGGGCTCATAAAAGGGAGAGAGGGGGAAAGAGAGAGAAGTCGCTGTCAGGGCGATTCTCCGGTGCGACAGATGATTAAGGAGGCCGGGGCGTTCGACTAAAGACGCCGTCGCCCCCCTCTCTCTCTCTCTCCGCTTAATACGGGAAAAGAGAGATCCCCTGTCTCCAACGCTCGACTTCGGTCACACTGCCGGAACATCCCCGGGGAAGACTCGCTCTGTTTCTGCTCCCAGAGAGAGGAGAATATCACTGCGCTTCCAGTCCCAACAGGATGCCTAGCCCTTTTTCACAAAGCCCTCAGTCCGAATCAATACTCATCTAGGCAGTGTGGCTGAAAGAGTAATAACTGGATATGTCAAACCTAACCCCATTTGGCCCCAAAAATTGAAACGTCAGTATTCCGTCTGTGAGCTTTTGTTGTTTTGTTGTTAGTTTTGTTTGTTTTTTGGGGCGGGGGGGGGGGGCTACAAACTGCTAATGTTCTTGCAGGGGCGCTTCAAATACCCATGCACGTGACGCGCCGAAATGTGACGACCCAGATTCCCCCACGTTTGCCGCGATGCCCCTGCGTCAGGAGCTGTACGGTAGCAGAGCGTGACTGAGCCACGACGGGGCTCGGTGTGGGTTACTGACGCGCTACCTGGCAGCGCGTGTCACCGAAACCCCCCACAGGCTCTGCGTGTGGCCGCGTCTACAGCAGGGTTAGCGTGGGTGGGGAGGGGGCGGATGGGGGGCGGATGGGGGGGGACTGAACCCCAGGTGGAGTTTGGGCTCGCTTCCCGCCGCGTGGCTAGCTGTGTATCTGTGTTCCCTCCGCCTCCTCCCTGCCTCCCCCCGCCACGCCACGCTCCGAAAAGGGAGACGGGGTGGGGAGGGCTGGCACCCCGCGAGCTAGGCGGAATGTGGCGGGGCGGTGAGGAGAACCGAAGGAAGTGGGGGGGTCGGGGGGGGTGGTAGGGGGGAGGGAGGGGGGGGTGGGGAGGGGGGGACAGAACAGGGGAGTGTAGGGGTTCTTAACTGGCAGTGTATGTCCCGTCTGGCCTGCAGTGGTAATGAAGCCTTCAGCCAGGACAAGCTGCCCTGCTCTGTAGGGGTCCTGCCAACGATCTGGCTGTGTGTGTGTGTGTGAGTAAGTGTGTGTGTGTGAGTAAGTGTGTGTGTGTGAGTAAGTGTGTGTGGCAGAGGGCTCACAGATTGGACAAAAACATGCTTTGTAGAGGGTTGTTTGTCCAGTGCTGTTATGTCATGTCAAGTCACACGGAATCGAGAGCCAGAATGTTCGCACGGCTTTTGATATCTTGTTTGGAATACCAGTAGAAACTCTATTTAACATGTGTGCCATACAGCATGACACTCCTCTGGGCATTAACAGGAGTTTTTTTTTGTTGTTGGCAGGACCGGCTGGGGGAACATTATTAGAAGTGAAGCAGGAGTCAGAACCGTGCTGGTCGCTCTTCCAGACCATTAGTCAGTCCAGAGTAAAGACACGCACACTCATCCTTCTAGCCTGCATGGTTGTCTGCTTCATGCTTCATGCTTCCCTCTCCCCTCTCCCTCTCCCCTCTCCCTCTCCCTCTCTCTTTCATTAGATACTCTCATGGCCGTTGAAACATACTATATATGTTTGTGTGTGGGTCTGTCCGTGTTTTTCTGTGAAAGATTTCTTTTTTTTTTGCCCTTGCCTTTCATCATTTGGATTTGGTTTCAGGGAACATCTACCAGGACCGCGATTTAATGGACGCAGAGAAACATAACGTTCCTTTCAGGTGGAAGCACAGGGGGTCTCAAGGTCTAATCAGCCTGGGTTAGCTTGAATAATGATGAATTGAAAGAGCCAGAGAGCACTCGGTTAGTCATTAGTGCTGAGTTTTTAATTGCCAGTTTGGATTTATGGGAAGACACGTCGAAAAGCCACTTCCACTCACCTGCCCACCCATCTAGCTGGCCCTACGGCCTTCCAGTCAGCCAACCAGACAGGCCCCCTCACCACCCTAATCAGCCAACCACCCAAACCCCCACCACCCTAATCAGCCAACAAGCCAGTCGGCTGGCTAGCCAGCTAGTCAATCAGTCCCCAACCCAGCCAGCAAGGTGTTTAAGTGCTGGGAGAGTCCTGTGAGGTGTTGGGAACAAGCTAAATCAGTCAGCAAACAGCAGTCTCGCCTCCCTGCCTCTCCTAAGCTGGCAGACATTGGGCTGATATTAGCTGCTGCGGCTACAGTGATTCACAGTTAAAGAGAGCAAATGTAACAAGTGATAAACAAATCAAGCTCATGACAAGTCTGTTTGTGTGTGTGTGTGTGTGTCTGTGTTTGTGCGTGCTCGTGTGTGTCTCCGTGTGTGTTTGTGTGTATGTGTGGTTAAACTGAGGGAGGGGGGTGGGGGGAGAGAGAAAACAACAACCTCCTCCAATTAGAGGACGCATTGTGATGCCTAAAGACTCGCTCGGCATTGTGGGGAGGAGGCACCGCCTCGCTCCTCCTCATTAGGACAGACGTGTCTCCCCACCTCGCAGCAGCAGCCCTCTCAGCAACAAGGCAGCCGTCACGTACAGGACAGGGAGGACGTAGGGCCGAGACAGCTTGGTCTTAATGGGCCTTCAACCCAATCTGCGCTGAGGCTAAATGAGTGTCTCTCTCTATCTCTCTCTCCCTCTCTCTCTCCCTCCCTCTCTCTCTCTCCTTCCTTTGTGCTCCCGTGAGTCTGCGCCTTCCCCTTTATGTCCCATATGTCTGTGGGACTCCGAGCACGCGCTCCAACTCGCACGCGTGAGGTCTCGCGCGCACGCGGGGGGTGGGGGGGAACGCTGGCGCGAGCCGCCCCGCTCTTGATTTCTGTGTTTCTCTCTCCCTCTCTTCTCTCTATCGCTCTCTCTCTCCCTCTCTTGTCTCTCTCTCTCTTTCTTCTCTCTTCCTCCCCCTCTCTTTTCTCCCTCTCCCTCTCTCTGTCCCTCAACACTTACGAATGCGCGCGCACGCGCGCACGCGCGCTCACACAGCCCTCCCTCCCTCCCCTGCTCTGTGGTTTATGGTGATGGGCCTTGGAGGCTAATATACATTTTAATGCTCAGTAATGGGGGGGCGGGGGGGGGGGGGGAGAGGGGGGAGGAGGAAAATACAACAACAAGAGGTGGAGGAGGAGGGGGTGGAAGAGGAGGAGAGCGGGCTGGATTAGAACCTGTCTGGTGCCGTCCCAGTTTTAAATTAACGAGGGGCTGAGCACACACAGATAAATTTAGGTTTTCATGTTTAATTACGGGCCAACTGCGGCGCTTTAGCGAGGATAAATCACAGCATTATCATGCTCCAGAGGTTGTTGATGTCTGTTTTCTTTTCTCTCTCGGGGTAGAGACTCATAACCTGATGTCTCCCTCTCTCTCTTAATGGCAATGTGCTTTTGAGAGAGCAATAAGGTCCTAATGTTCTTATCATAAACAGAGAGACGGAGAGAGAGAGAGAGAGAGAGAGAGAGAGAGAGAGAGAGAGAGAGAGAGAGAGAGAGAGAGAGAGAGAGAGAGGGGGAGAGAGGGGGAGAGAGAGAGAGGCTGAGACAGAGTAAGGAGAAGAGTCAGGAGATGAGTGTGTCTTGATGACTCATTTGGAAAATTGGACTGCTTCAAAAAAAAATCTCCAGATTTGAGTCCTTAAATCCTTTCATCTGAAAAGCCTATAACAGATGGTTGGGTGAATGGATGGATGGATGGATCAATAGATGGATGGATCAATGGATGAATGGATGAACGGATGGATGGATAAATGAGGGGGAATAGACTGAACAGATCGCTCCATACGTCAAGCTGCCTTACCGTAATCCCAAATCATTTGGATGTAAACAGTTTTGACCCCACAGAATGATTGACAGACAACCTTATTTCTAGAATATTCCCTCATATGTTGTCTGGAGGCGAGGATAGATCAGGCATCACTCACGAGCTGGAACATGAGCCATCCCTTCAATCCACACAATATGCTCCGGTGATATTTGCAGAGATCGGTGTTATCCTGTCCATATGATGTGGGGGAAATGAGAAGTAGGGGATTTAATTAGAAACAACAGCATTTATCTGGTGTACACGTTACCCAGAACAAGTCGCACACACCTGTTTTCCCCTCCAGCAGCCCTCCCGTAAAACTTGCGACGTGTTGCCTGCCGACCATCTGCACGGCGGTTTACCCGCGTCTCGTCGCAGAACGGGGTGTTTGTCGAGCAGCTGTGCGGGACAGAGGGAAACGGGAGGCGGAGGGTACGCGGTGACCTTCGGAGAGAGGCTGATCTACAGGTGCGCCGTGCACTGTGTCTCGGCCAGCCGAAGCTTTCACCGGGAGAGCGAAAAAAACAATCAGGCTTTCTGAGTCTCGGCTGATTGACAGCAAAATATAGACCATGCCTGGCGCGGACGCCTCCAGAGAGACGAGGAGAGAGACACGGACAGAGCATTAAATATTAACCGTGTTTGAGACTCGAGCCTGTTGTCTATCGATTGGAAAATTGCGGGCAGCGATTGTGAACATCAACATGGTTTGAAGCTCATTTTACAACCGTTTGCTACTGTTTCAAGGATATTCTAGATAGGCAATGTGGATGCTCTAGACGCCTGGGCTGCAACAGTACTCACACCCTCGTCATTGTAATATTTGCAGGTCCTCGAATTCGCTGGAAGTGCAAAGTGTATGCGTTCATAGACAAGTAGGGGAGACTGGGGTCGGTTGTCACACAAGTTGGTTGTCACAGGGCTTATTACAGTCAAACTAGGGGATGCTGTGTGAAATGTTTCTCATCAAATGTGTGACCTCTTTGTATGAGATCATTCATATATTCCGTTTCGATAGAGAGCTTACAATCTTGGTGTAAGGGAATCATGGGGTTGGTTGTCACATTCTGGGGGATTATCCATGGTGGATTTCGTGGCATATTAAAACATGTTATGCTGATGAAAATGTATATTCATTCAAACCCAAGGCCTTAAGCTTTGGATCAATACTGAAATGAGTCTTCTGTCATTTACTGGCGCTGAGAAATACTGGCAAAGGTAAAAAGTGTGACCCCCTTCCCCGGTCTCCCCTACCGTATAGGCTACACGTAGGCTACGCTAACGTTGAAAAGCTCCAAATGGTTTGGAGAGAGCATCAGTCTAATTGGGATTGATAAAGTCCAGTGCATACCATGTGCACATTGTGCTCAATCATCACGTTCACGATAAAGGACAGGACATCTCTTTGCTCGACTGCTGAGAATGTCGTCGTTCCATCTCGTCGCTCGTGTCGCTCGCCGTTCGGCCCGACTTTCGGGCATCTTCGTTTCGTCTGCCGCGTTTTCAGGTGGGCCGGTCGCGAGTTGTCGCCGAAGGGAACGGCTCCGGGCTGTACGCGTTTGAAAGGTGGTGGGGAATCAATGTTGATACTTCGAAACAGCTTGGTCTTACCCAATTTCCTTTGGTCAATTTTGAGATTTGCGGTTTGAAATGAATTAGCAGGCCCCTGACTGGGGCGTGTGATTGAATTTCCACAGAGCCTCAGCGGCATGGCGTGTAGGGAGCTCTGCTTCTCCGACTGGTAAGGAGGCAATTTCCATAAAACAGCAAGAAGTGCCCCATGTCTTGCGTGTGTGTGTGTGTGCGTGGCACACAAAAATGCACACGCTGGCACTTGCGCGCACGCTGGCTGCGCACACAAACACTCGCACGGATGCTGGCTTTGCACGCACGCACGCAAACACACACACACTCCAAACAAACTGCCTTCCAGCCTGTGCTTAATGTCCCCCCTCCATACTCAGGCCAGTGGCATGTGGAATTTCTCTCCCCAAACTGTCGTGAATATGGTAATGAGAGGGAAATCTCCACAAACGGGACACTTCTCCACTTAAACACACTAGGAGAAGAGCAATGGGCCTGTGCTGGGAGTCCTCTCCGCGTACACACAGTCTCTCACTCACACACACACACACACACAGGAATACACACACACCACCCCGCACACACACACATGAAGGGACACTAAACCCACCCGCTCTTACTTGGGTGCATAATGTAAGCACACGCAAACACACATGCGTCTCTTTTCTTGCTCTCTCTCTTCCTCTCTCTCTCCCTCAAACACACACTCCCGTGCCTAGGGACAGGGGCCTCCCACAGCCCCACAGCTGGCTGGGGATGACTGAAGCTGAGGTGCTCTGAGAATCTCCCCGTAATGATGCACCGACTGGAGAAGAGGAGAGAGAGGGGGGGGGGGGGGGGGGGGGGGGCAGAGGTGCAGGATGGGATAGGATGGAGGGGTTTAAGAGCAGAGGAAGAGAGGGATGAGGGTTTGAGGGGGAGTGGGTTGGAGAACGTGTGGAGGAGAGGTGTATGAGCCAGGGATGGGGGTGGGAGGAGGGAAGAGAGATGGGGATAGACGGGAGGTGAAGGATATTAACTTGCCATTTGCATGTGTTCCATTAGAGTGGATATGATCACCCTGGTTCCCATAAAGAGACAGCTTTGGAAGTGGATCACACACACACAATTCACAAGTGGAAAGATACATTTTCGAACGCCGCTCCTTTCCCTCTCACCCTTTCCCCTCTCTCGCTCGCTCTCATTCTCTCTCATCTCTATCACCTTCTCCCCTCTCTCGCTCACCCTCTCTCTCTGTCTCTCTCACCCTCTCCCTCGTTCTCCATCCCACTCCCTGTTTTCTTTTGTCTCTTCTTCTTCCCCAGACTGCCCTCGTCCCGGATCAAAGACCCTCCTCTGTCTCTGATACCGTGACAAGCCGAGAGTGTCGGGTCGTCATATCCGTACCTCTGCCACGGCACACACAGATTAAACCGAAGGAGATCTACACAGGACTTCCTCCTAGCCTCCGGTCCATGCCCCCCCCCCCCCCCCCCCCCCCCCCCCGCACCCACCCACCTACCACCCGAACCCCCACTGAGAGGGCTCTTCATCAAAACCCCCAAACCGCTCTTTCATCACGCTTGTTTTATTGTGGCTGGTGCTTGTGGGTCCAGGTAGATCAAAACGGCAATGTCTTTAAAGTTCCAATTAGCGTTGATCCATTTGCGAATCATACGAATTCAATCGTTCAAGTCACACCTATTTGATGTCAGCTCAGAAAGGGGTATTTTCGGGAATCGTGGTGTGAATATCAAAGAGTCGCAGGAACATTCTGTGCGAGGTGTGTTTGTCGTGACATAGTTAGCCGGTCTAAAGACAATGGATGCGCTCTTGATGCAGAATGCAGCTTTTTTTTACCTGTGCATCTGTATTTTAATGAAATGATAGACCACAGGACACAGTGCAGAGATGACTTCGATTCTCTAATGACCTTGCTAGATTTTTCACCCACTAGAGGACGGGCTGATTTTTTTCCCGTTATGCTACCGTGAAGAAATTGCCCATTTTCAAGACAGGACGTTAAGTGCTTAGGTAATGTTCTGTCATAGCCCCACGGTTCTCCTACCTGCACTGCGAAAAAAACATCAAGTAGGAAATAGCTCTGAGCATCCATTTTGAGTGAGCAAGCAATTCCTGTTCATTGACACGGCAATGTCTTAAGCCTGGATGGCGAATGAATATTTTTGCAAATATATTGCATGATTTTACAGTAGAGGGCTTGCAGCAAACTCAAACAGGGTAACCCCACCACAATAATCGCCTAGGAAACCACTCCCTGTGACCACAATCAGCTTTTTATTCCAACTTTTGGAAGCCAAACAATTTTTCAATATCACGTTGGATGCACAACTGGGAAAAGAGATGTAGTTCGGGATGGGAGAGGTGGAACTGAAACAAATGTGGTTTCATTGTACTTCTTTTTTCTTCTTCTTTTTTTCGTCTATCGACTTTCATTTTTCTGTTTCCTTTTTTCTCCTTTTTTCGTCGGTGCACCTGCCTAGTGCACAGCGTCTCAGCAGCAAGGAGGCGTACTGTATTACAGCACACCGGGCTTACAATCCCCAACCGGAAGGCACCTTCTACATGGCTGCTTCAGACAGTAATAAAGTCAATGTTGTCCGAAAGGATCTCATTAATGTTCAAAGATGAAAAACACTGGCCGCTACTCCAAAGCAAACAGCGTTTGCTTTAATGCGGTCAGACATTCGATCCGGTCAGGCAGGTCGGTCTCTCTCTCTCTCTCCTCTTCTCATCCCTCTGTCTCTTTCTTTCGCTCCCCCCTCCTCCCCTTCTCTCTTTCGCTCTCTCCCTCTGTTCCTCTCTTTGCATGTTTGTTCTCCTCTGAAGGACTAATGAGTTGGACTCAGAGCCCAGCTTGCCGGAGACAAAGCTCTGTGATTCCATACTTATCAGCTGGGAGCACAGCAAAAACCACTATGGCTAGCAAACACCTGTCTCCGTATGACAGATGTTATGAGACATAATCTAAGGTACAGATGCCTTGGATACAGACAGAGACAGAGGGAGAGAGAAAGAAAGAGCACAATTTCTAAATGGCTGTAGGTATGAGAGAAAAGTATTTCTGCATTCTGGTTAAATACACTCAGATCCTTTCAGTTTACAGTGCTTCTTTTCCAGCAAAACAAAAAATGGCATCATCTGCCTGAAGTACAACGTTCTGAAACCAAAACAATTTTGCTTGTGAGGGAATCCCAGTCTGATTCACTGGTGCAGACGAACAAAACTGTCTTCTCTCCACGGTTGTCCCCCTTGTTTGTTGGAAGCTCCATTATGCTGAAACATCATCTCACAACCTCAGGGTCCACCTGTGATAGTCTGAGCCTCTCCTCTCTACCTTCTCCTGTGGCCCAGACTCTGCCCAGTTTCGGCCCCTACCTCCTGGAGAAGAACAAGATCCTGGCAGACTACAAGAAGACCATGAACGGCCAAAGTGAGGCGTTAGCCACAGAGGCTAACGCCACCAGAACCTACACCCCCAAGAGACCCATACCTGCCGTCAAGGTGAGGGTGAACAGTGCTGCTTTCATAGTCTCAGGATGTTCCTCAAAAACATACTATAAATACCCATCGCTGCAACTGAAAACACCCGTGTTTAAAACCCCCACTCTAACTCAACTTCTTGCCCCTAACTAAAGAGTCTTAGGAGCAGGATTGAGGACTCAGCCGCAATGTGTTTGTGGGTGTTTTCTGTTGTCAACAGGATGTAATTGCCAGAGCCCTAAAGCACATCGGGGCCTATGGAGAACTGAACAACACAGAGCAGGTGCTAGCAGTCATAGACGAGGACATGTGTATCAACTGTGGCAAGTGCTACATGACCTGCAACGACTCTGGATACCAGGTAACGTCTTGTCGACACACACACACACACACACACGTGGCGACTTACGTGTACACACATGCATACCCATGGCCATACCTGCTATTGTACGCACCCCCGTTAACTCTGTCAAATATTGACATGGATTCATAATGTCACTGTTGACATAGACGTCACATACTGCGCCTCGCGCCTTTTTGTGTGTCTGGTAACTGCAGAACAAACGAAAACACACACACACACATTGTAACAACCCCTTCTGTGCTTCGCTGTCGTCGTCACACCAAAGTATGTGTAAGGACCGATCTGCTCCCTCCTCTTTCATGGAAAAGGTGGAACCAGCTTGTTATTTTCAAAGAACATCTCTCTTTCTCCCTCTCTCTCTCCTTGTCTTTCTCTCTCTCCCACTTTCTCCCTCTCTCTCTCTCTCTTTCTCTCCCCCCTCCCGACAGCAGTACTTCAACAGTAGGAGACACAGTGACAGTTTTATTAAAGTATTCATCTCTCCTTCTCTCCCGGTAAATAAATGTTGGGTGCCATCTATCACCGGGGCCGCTGATGAAGTGGAGGGCTCCCCTGTTTCATCCCCAGCTGTAATTGTTCACTGTGATGCTCATTGTGTGTGAGAGAGACTCTGAGAGAGGGGATTACATATTATTAATGGTTTCTAATAAAGAGGAACATTCATCAGCATAATGTGTCACAATCAAATCGCTCCCTCGCACACAATGCAAAGTAGCCTGCTTTTTTGGGGTCCTAGGCCATATGGAAAACACTAATATTACAAAAAGGAGAGATAGATCGATTGATATGTTGTGCCCCCTCCCTCCCCTCACCCACCCACCATTATGATATTCAGCACAAAATACAACATTCGCACTGTCATAAATATATATTCGTCATGTGGTAACGCCTAGACAATAAACATCATTTGTGTACTATTTATCAATGTGATGAATAGGTGGTAAAATGCAATACCGTGTAATTTTATGTATGTATTCATTCCCAAGCTGTTAAGCACAGCCTATACATTGCTCAAAGCATATTTTCAAAAGGACATACAGTACACTGTTGCTCCAGAACCCCGTGTGTGTGTGTCGAGGTGAACCTGACTCTGGGGTTTGGCTGTACAGCTGGCCAGGTCACGGAACACTTTGCTTCCTGGAAACACACACACGTTCACAGTGGGAGCTTTTGTGTAGCTCACTGTTTTAGCACGCTAATCACACTTTGTTCTAATAGCATGTTCTACTGTTTTCTTACCCCCTGCTCTCTCGCCCCCCTTGCTCCTGCCGCCCCCCCCCCCCCCCCCCCCCCCCCCCCCCTCGCTGTGTTCACAGGCTATCACGTTTGACCCTCAGACCCATCTTCCTATAGTGACTGACAGCTGTACCGGCTGCACACTTTGTCTGAGCGTCTGCCCCATCATCGATTGCATCACCATGGTTGCCAGGACAACGCCGTACGTGCCCAAGAGAGGCCTGCCTCAAGCCGTTATGCCCGTCTGCTAAAGGGAACGACGACGACAGAGAGAGAGAGAGAGAGAGAGAGAGAGAGGGGGGGGGGGGGGGGGGGGGGGGGGGGAGGGGGCATAAAGAGAGAGAGAGAGGTGGGGAGAGAGAGAAGGAGAAAGAGGAAGAAAAAAAAAAAGAAAAAGATGGATTGGATTTAGGGGGAAAAATGCACACGCATCTACTTAGCAGCATTGAGTCCTCTTCATAATTGTGGTGTGAAAAATTACCTTTATTATATATATGAAAAAAAGAGTAATTAGTTTGGAGAAATAATTGCCTTATATTCCCAAGCCAATTATCCAGAAATAATCGACTGCGTGCAAATAGTTGCATTATTTCGAAACAATGGTGGAGCAATGTGTTGTCGAATAGGTTTTCCCCTTCCTGTCTCCCTTTCTCCCTTTCCCTCCCTCTCTCTCTCTCTGTCAAGGCCGTGATAATGAGAGTGAAGGGGGGAGGCAGAAGAAATAATGGATGTTTATGCGCGGGGCGAGAGCCGTCCGTGATTCTGACGAAGGCTACATTTCCTAACTAGCAGCGCTGCCATGACAATGCGGGCGGCAGCCCCACAGCAATAAACAGAGACATTATGTGTCTGAGAAATAATCAGAAGGACAAGAGCTGGTAATGAAGAGAGATGAATAGGTGTTCGTTCAGTAGGCTACACTCAGTATTTCCCCTCCTGATTGTCCAAACACACACACACACACCTCACACACACTGACGCCTCCCCACTCACTCAAAAAAAGCGACCAGAAGCATTGTTGTCTCATCATGTGTTATAGGGCTACTGTAAGCTAAGCTCGCTTTTTTGCCGTAATGAAGACTTTGGAATTGAATGTGTAAGTGCACACAGCCACGGTTAATTTTGCAAAATCGATGCTGATTACACGTCGGTTATGTTAACTGGCTTCTGACCGTTCTTCTTGATTTGGGTTGTGTAATTGTTAGAATGGGGATCCTTGTTGTAGCAGAGGGAGGGGGTATTGTAACTGAAAGGTCATGCGTGACTCTTTCCAGATCATTAGATATGAAGACTAGCTGTGATTCACTGGGAACTGGAAAGGTCAGCCGGGACCGCTTTCATCTCAATAAGGCCTCGGCCATGTTTAGACTATATGTCACACCCAGCACAAAATGGCCGCTGTTGCCGCTGCGGTGAAACATACACTGCATTCCACACCGTGGGCGCCGGTCCCTCGGCAACACCTGCCAACCTAACTATGTGTTACCTGTCATGTCGAGTAGAGAAAAACAACATGGAATTAGTATAATCAAAATGTCAAATGTCAGTCTAAGTAATTGTTTGTTTAGGTACGATTGGGCCAGGCAAATATATTCTTTCTATGTCATGGTTGTGTTAAAAAAAAAGCTTTGATTGGTGCCTTAGAAATAACAAAGAACACTGAATGTGAACTAACTATGCATTGAAATCTGTTCTTCCAAAGATTTTGTAGACAATATTTTAATAAATATTAAATCACTAACATAACTTGTTTGGCATGCTGGTACCGGCATATCTTGGTCATTTGAGTCCATATTTCTGCTGTTTGAAAGGTTACACAGACCTATAGAAACATATAGGCCTATAGCCTATTGCTGTTGCATTTAGGCCTAGGCCTACATTTTCTTCATTTAGAAGACGCTTTCATCCACATAGCCTAGCCACATAGCTTAGCCTTCAAATAAGGCATCGGCTCTATAGAAAGAGGATGTAGGCAATCGTTAAAAAAATATTTTGTGTTAACATAAGCCAGTTAGCTATCATTTGCCGCCGCTTACCAATTGTCTGGCTTTAACTGAGCCGTGGAAGTTGGCGGATGAATCTTTTAAACAACCCCACAAGGTAACACAAGTTCACAGACACGGTCGTACGCGAACCGCCTCGCCGTAACGCGGCGAGCAAAATACGGCGAAGGGCACCGAGGGTTTGTGTAAATGTTTACTTTTGTATTCAGCGAAAAGGCAGGATAATTAGAGTGACATTTAGCATAGCTGTGCGGATGCGGGCTTGTCTAGCGCTGTTCCTCCCTAGCCTTCCGTTCGGCAGTACATCATTAAAAATCAACATGGCATCAATCTTGGGCCAGGGGCGCGAACCGGAGGGCAGAGTAAACGATCGTCAGTGCTGCTGTAAGTGGCAGGCAGCTGGGGAGTGGGAGGAGAGACCTGGACCGGTCTCCCCTCTCTCAGCATGAAAACAAGGACAAACGGTGAGTTTCCAGCTAATACGCTAATCTCCACTAAACTGACAGCAGTCAGCGGTAGCCGCACTAGCCTGGTTAACGGTAACACGGTAGACCGCTCACATTAGCCCGCTAGTTATGACGAAACGTCAAACTTCTGTCAACTGAGAAGAGCAAGGGTCAGCCATCGCAAAATCCCGATCAAGAATGCAAGTCTATTAAGTGATAGGCCACATGCCGGCGGCCAGTCACTGCCTGTCTATCTTTGGTAATAGGTAATGTATTGATGGCCATTATTCCTTGGAGGAAAAACGACCTATTAGATATAAGACGTGATCCTTCTCTCGCTGCACTTGAATTAATGACCCAGGAGCCAGGAGGGAGCTGTGGAACACTCGGCCTGTTATGTAAATAAATCTTGTGGTTATTTTAGTTGAGGGTCAAACGTGGCACGTCGACAAATGAGAGCGCAGAGCGGCAGAAACATGGTTTAACATAAGACGGAGAAAAGCCAGTGTATGTTTTCGCATTAATGCAGGCGGTGGTATTGATCCTGCATGCTGGATATGGAATGAAGCCAAGATTCAGTGCAAAGCTCATTAGAGAGGAGCAGATCTGTAACAGACTGTAGACCAGGGATACACTCAAACCAAAGCTACCTGAATATTCCAAAATGACGGCGATATTCCAGGGTTAATGTTGATGTGTATTTATTTGAAGTAGGCCTACCAGCAACTGAAAAAGGCACCATTGCACTGTGAAAAACTCATGGGATGGTGTTCTACAGCCACACTTCCCCGAGTGAAATGTGATGTCATATCATCAGCTTTTTACAGATTTGCCTGAACCGACTTGATGTGGAGATTACATCAAATTAAAGTCTATACTTGGAAGTGTATACTTGGAAGCTTTCGTTGAAGAGCAGCTAGTCACTGAAAATTGTTGTCATGGTGATCTTTGTTGCTTCTCCAGTGACGGCACACTAACCTTGAACAAGCATGGCAAAAAAAAAATCTGATTGGAGAAGTTCATTGTGTGAATATGCTCAAAGGCTCAAGGTTCTTGGAGGTCGATAATGTCCAGAGTTTAGCTTTGGGGGGCGAACAAGGCCTGGAAATCTCAAGTCCAAGAGAGATGACTACCTAGCGTTAGCTAGCTCTACTATTACGAAGATTCCACCACATCCTTGGCTTTGTTGTCTACTGTACGGAAGACAGCTAAACGCAAGAAGGAGCAAGAGTGAAAGACGGAGTAAGCTACGTGTTCTTTCGAAGTTACATGCAATTTATTGAATTTCAATCTGTAAAACAGTCCCCTTTAATTCGATGAGCCTCAAGTTGCGTAGCAACAAACCCTTTTACCGTTTCAACTCTGACTGAAATGCCATGGAAAGAGAGGGAGGGAGAGAAGGGGAGGATGAAAAAAGAAAATATCCGCAACTTTTCAGCCGGAGTGATGGCGTGTGTGTCTCTCCGTATCCCAGTTGAGCGGGTTGAAACTTCGGCATATGGCCCCTCCATTCATCAGCTGTTCTGTAATGAACAAAAGCATTAGCTCTGAGCGTTTTGTTGTCCTTTCTCTCACGCCGTTCGATACAATATCTGGTCGCTGCCCCAGTCTACCTGCCAGGGCGGAGATACAGAGTGCAGCGTCTGAGGGATCGCCGTGTCTGACATTCAGGGCTCGTGGGCCAGAGTGACTGATGGCGGAGGGGTGCCGCGCTACCTGAGAGACTAAATGGCCGCTATTGAATGATGGCGGATGTTCCGTTTCGCCCCCACCGGCTGTGAAAACACGCCTCTTGTTTGGTCCCTCTCTTGGGCTACGGTGAAGTCAACAGGCTATCTGCGTTCCCCCGGCTTCATAAACATGGATGAATAAACAGAGACAGAGGTGGAACGAAGAGGACAATTCGGAGTAAGGGTACCGTGGCACGCTTTTCCACCCCTGCTGGGAGGTGGAAGTGAGGGTTTTAGCATCGGGAAACGTCCATTTGTAGCATTGCCACTGCGAGACAACATCTGTTCAGAGTGTCTCCGGGTGTGGCGAGCAAGCGGGGCCTCCATCGCATCTTTCCGGAGGTGTCACGGAGGGGGCGGCAGGGGGGGGAAGGTGGATGCCGCGCCCCCAACCCCCCTGAACAGCACACGCTACCAGGAATATGTGTCGCAATAGAGGAGCTACTGTACGGTGTAATAATCCATTTGATGTTCTTTTCTCTCCTGTTCTGTGTGCGAGCGCCTCGCTGACGAAACAAGGAGGCAGAGGGGTGGTCTAGGGTAATCGTTAATATAAAAAATGGTCTGTCGCTCTCCTCTTCCTATCTCCTTCTCTGGTTCAGCATCCTGACACTTTGATAGAAGCCAGCCATCCCAGAGAGAAAATGACTTTCTATGTGTAATATCCTTTACAGCCTGTGCTCTTGTCAGACCCTTCTTGGCATGGTTGACGTTGAAGGTCTGACATAACGACGCCTCACACGGAGGTAGAATATTGATGGGGGACGGGGGGGTTCAGATATATTGAACGTTCTCCGACTCAAAGTTTACCGACCTTTCGTGTTGTGTGCTCATATCGTTTTCTGTGCATCCTGACCCAAGTCACTAAAACATCCAGTACTCTCGAGCGATCTGCCATTGTCGGTTGTTATTCATATTCATACTGCTGGCTTCAGCAGCCCTCTACATGATACACTGTGTATCCTGCACAGGATTGAATGCATATTCTGTCCACACCTCCATGTTCACTGGTGTAATGGCTGAGCTAAGCCACTGAGTACATGTTTTACATGCATGGACGATATGCCATTCTCCTTTGGCATTACCATCCGAGTCCCTTCCTTTTCTATCTCACTGCCTCCACTGCCTCCACTGCCGCCTCCTCTCCACGCTCTGATTGCAATTAGGGAATTATGCACTTGGACTTTGGCCAGCCATGCAGGATTCAATTATTCATAAATGTTAATAGCTTTCTTGTGGCCATCCCTGCTCCTGCGACAAAGATAATGTTGACCTTTCCACTGGGGCGAAGTATCACAACCTGGGCTGTATTAAACCAAATAATGACATGTACTGGAAAGGCATAACCTCACATGACCATAGTATTTACCTTTTTCCTCTCCTGGCAAGTCACGTTTGAAGCTGTCAGTCAACATACAGGATGTTATACTCTTCAGTGAATGTGTTACCTGATTAGGTGTTGTCTACTAAAACACACAGACGCACACAAACCAACTCACACCACATAGGTTGTTGCAATATAAGGTATCAGTAAATAAGTAATGGCACACTACAAATGCAATCGAAATGTGCTGCTTCCTAAAATAGTAAACATTTCAAAACTGTCGATTTTTTTTGTTCCAACATTGATGACTGCCGTACAGAAGTTATACAATAATAATAGATTAACAATATATTTTTGTCAGGAAATTCCCTTTGTCATCACCAACATTATTCCACTGCTGGAGGAATTCATCATTGTGCTCTATATGGTGGTTCAGGCAGGAGGACTGAGTAGTTTTTTGACCGATACTTTATTCCACATGATACAAAACATCATTGTAATATTTGATTTGGCGTATGGTTGTGCTCGCAGTGTCTCCCTGCCGCACCCAACGGAGACACCGTCTCCTGAGACACCGTCTCGACATCTGGGCAGAGAGCAGCAACAGCATTCCCCCTGAGAAAGAAGAAAAAGAAGAACCAGACAAAAGGGTGGAGGCTGGGAAGGTGGAGGCCATAGGAGGCCGAGAGCGTGTGTCGCACTAGCAATGCAGGAGCTGGGATCCCTGCTATACACCCCGCCCTATTAGGAGGGTGTGCCTGACGCGTGATGACGATTTGCTAGTCGCGCTAAGTCTCGCGTCCCCCTGCATGAACCTGCTTCGCTTGTTTGGATGCTATCTCTCATCAACCACTTGATTAGGTACACCTTGCTAGTACCGGGTTAGACCTCCTTTTGCCTTCAGAACCGCCTTCATTCTTCTTAGCATAGATTCAACATTGTCCAGGGAGCATTCCTCACATATTTTGGTCCATATTGACACTATGGCATCAGTCAGTTGCTGTCGATTTTCCACGATGCCAATCGTCCGTTCCACCACAGCCCAAAGGTGCTGTATTGAGGTCTGGTGCCTGTGGAGGCCATTTGAGGACAACAAACTCATTATGCAAGAAACCCGTTTGAGATGATTTGAGCTTTGTGACAGGGTGCGGTGGAAGTAACCATTACAAGACGAGCACACTGTTGACATAAAGGGATAGACAGGTTCAGCAACAATACTCAGGTAGGCCGTTAAAATATGCACATTGTGTACTAAAGGGCCCAATGTGTTCCAAAGAAAACATCTCCTACCTACACCATTATACCACCAGCAGCCTGAACCTCTGATAAAAGGCACCATGGATCCATGCTTTCATGTTGGCAACAAAATTCTGACCTTACCATCTGAGTGTCGCAGCAGAAATCGAGACTCTTCAGAGCAGGCAACGTTTTTTCCAATCTTCTAATGTCCAATTTTGGTGATGCCGTCCAAATTGGAGCTTCAGTTTCCTGGTCTTGGCTTTTTTTTTCTACTGCTGTAGCTCATCTGCTTTCAAGGTTCGACGTGTTGTGCAAGACATGCTTTTCCATTTTCCTTTCTCTGAGTTGCTGTTGCCTTTCTATCGGCTCAAACCAGTCTGTCCATTGTCCTCTGACCTCTGACATCGACAAGGCATTTTCGCCCAGAGAACTGCTGCTCACTGGATATTTTCTCTTTTTCAGAGCGTTCTCCCTTAAACCCTAGAGATGGTTGTACGTGAAAATCCCAGTAGGTCACCAGTTTTTGAAATGCTCAAAATTGTCTGGCACCAACAACCAGGCCACATTCAAAGTCACTCAAATCACCTTTCTTCCCCATTCTGATACTTCATTGGAACTTCAACAGATCAGTCTTGACCATGTCTGCATACCCAAATTAGTTTCTGCCATGTAATTGGCTGATCAGTAATTTGCGTGAACGGGCATTGAGGTGTACTTTATATTAACTGGCCAGTGTGTGTAAATAATCGTATGTTTTACCTGCAACAGTGGCCTGTTATCCCTTCTGTATTCAACAGAGGGCACTGTGGTAATCACTCCACTGGATAGTGGGTGGAGGAGGGGTTTTCAGTCAGGGTACAGGCCCATCCAGCCTGAAAAGGAGCAACAAATATTCCTCTAGGGATTCTCCAGTCTTATTCTCTGTTTTTAAGAAGGTAATTAGACACACATTCACACCGTGGAGCTTTTTCCACTAAGGACAAAAGTGTTTTTCACACATCTTTGATAAAGAGAGAGTTTGGAGAGGTACTCCTGGGGTTCTGGGAGGGTGCAAGGTATGAGACACAAATGTGGCACCGATGCATGTCAACTGTTCAACTTCAAGTGCGTGCGCAGACCGTGCCGAGGTTTGTGAGTCTGGTTAAACCAAATCTGCAATCGGTGTCTTTAAATCAATCCATGTCTGTGGTCCCAGCTTTTTTGAGGGGCCAAAACAAATTCAAATAGAACCGCCCACCATATATTTGACAGCACATTTCATATTTAGAGACTGTCCATCGAGAGACCAACTTAACCTTCCAGCGGTGTTCAAACCCTGAGCTCGGAAAGTCAGTCACACCAACTACCCCTCTTCACTCACTCCCCTGTATGCAGATGACAATTCTCTATGCTGGTGTTTGACATTTAGAGCAAAGGTAAATAGTGTATTACTGGGTGAAAATCCTTTTCTCCAAATAACTCCCGGCTGCGCAGCTTGTCACCCACCTCTGCCAGGAGACCACAGGCACCAGGTGACATTTTGATGGAGATATTCTGCTTGTGATAACATGCAAATTCAAATGATGCTGTGGGTGCCAGAGTGTGTGAATATATATGTGTGTGTGTGTGGGAACCCCCCTTTCCCCTTCCTCTCTTCTACCCAATGGCGCGTGATGCTATCTATTACATTACTGTATGTATTTGCATTTGTGGTCCATGGCGAGCATTTTAATAATGTTACAACAGATGATGTCCTGCAGGGGGCGGGGGGGGGGGGGGAAGGCTGGTGACACCGGCAGAGCACGTCAGCGCGCACGGAAATGGCTTTTCCTGTCATCAGAAAGGGACGCGAGGCAGCGAGGGGAGGGGGGGGGGCGGGCTGTGGGATACCAATCATTTTGACAAATGAACAAAAACACACACAGCACGCGTGTCCACACGCGTGTGGATAAGTGCAGGCGTGTGAAGGGGTTGCGTCCGGTTGGGTGCGTGTGCTGAAGTGTGTGTGTGTGTTTGAATGTCCACATCCACTTGGGGAGGGTGTGCACGTGTGTGTGTATGTGCATTGTCACCTCCCTCAACCCAGCAGCGGAGATGGGGAGGTGACCGGGAGGTGAGAGGGGAGGAGGTGCAACTCTGTCCATCAGTGTAATTGTCTTGGGCGGAGGAAGTTATTTTCAGTGCCTTTTGTTATCTCACAAAGGCCTCCGTCGCCCTTCCCAGATAGCGTGTCCCTTTGAAGGTAGAGGCCGGGGTGAATTACCCCGTCTCCTCCAGGCTCCGAGCTGCTGTTGGAGCCAGTGCTTTGATCAGGGCGGGTTCTGCTCCATGTGTCTCTAAGGCCAGGCGGAATGTGTCCATCACAGGTGTACACCACTACAATTGACATCTCTCTCTTGCTCTCTCGCTTGTTCGCTCGCTCGCTCTCTCTCTCTGCTTTGTGTTCTGTCTACCTCTCTCTCTCTCTCGCACACACTCCCTGTCCACACTCGCTCGCTATCTCCCTCTCTCCACTCCAGAGCCGCCATACCACAGCTGTCTAGAACTCGTAATTTATTTCCCCCTGATTTGCCTCCTCTGCTCTGTAGCCGTCTGCCTGCCTGTCTGTCCATCCATCCGTCAATCCCGCTGACGGTGTCGCCAGGCGACGGCGCGGCCGTCGTCTAAATGCCGAGTCCGCCGCGTCGACGGTGTCTGTCTGAGCGGCGAAAGCCGCAACCTCTCCTTCCTGTTCTCCCCGCTCGCCGGCCGGCCTCGAATAAGGTGTCACTCGTTGAGGGCCTGTCAGCTTCTGCGGTGATGGAGATGGAGATCATGAAAACTCGATCAGAACCTATGCTCTCTCTCCCCACATCCCTCCTCTCTCTCTCTCTCTCCCTCTCACTTTCCCTCGGCTCTGCAGGAATCTCTCCAGCCGTCCAAAGGTCCGTCCGTCACCGATTTCACATGGCCATTCGTACGCTCACCCTCCAGATATCAGGGCCCCCGTGTTGACTGCATGTGGCTCCGCCAGTTAGGCCAAATCCAAATCAATCCCCCTCCGATGGCCCCTATAAAAGTACCAAATGAGATTAGGCGACGTAATGGAATCAGCCTGTGGGTGGAGAGAGGATGTCTGTGGCATCATGTCTTGGCTAATTTCATTTCGCCAGGCTGGGCAAACAGACAGGCAGAGGTGGGCAGACGATGGGAAGGACGGGGAAAGAGAGGCTACCAGAATGTTCCGAGGCAGCCTTCACTGTGTGCACATAGTGCGGATGTTCAGAGTGTGGCTTGAAAAGAAAGAAGAGAGTGTGTGTGTGTGTGGACGGGGAGGTTGGAGAGAGAAAAGGGGTCAAAGAAAGAGGAGAAGGGTTCTAGCAAACTCTGGCCACATCCACGTCACACTCCCATTTAGTCCATGGCACCACAGTTTTTGAGCAGATTTGTAGGAAAAGCCTTTTAGCCGCTAATACCTCTGTGTGCCCCCGAAGCCATCAATTAATGCTGGAGGTCCTGGAGCTGGAGCCAGCTAGCGAGCCAGGCCCAGGCGGAGGGAGGGAGCATCCAGCCTTTTAGAGGCGAGCGAGCTGGCGTAAAGCAGATGTTGGCAAAGTGGTCCCATGATAGACACACTGATAAATACTAATGGAAGTGATTACCTCACCAAGCAAATGGACCTCGCTCTCTCTCTCTCGCGCGCGCTCGCTCTCTCTCTCTCTCGCTCACTCTTTTCTTTCGCGCCATCTCTCCGGATCCGTCCGTCCGCCCTCCCCCCCCAGCACCTCCTCTCTCTCCCTGGTCCAGGTGCCCATGGATATGACTGTTGTGGGGACAGCAGGTGGAGTGATGAATGAGACCTCTTACTCCGTTTACCTCAGGTGCACTTGGCGTCAACAGCCCTGTCCCCACCTACTGGTGGTGTGTGTGTGTGAGTGTGTGTGCGTGTGTGTGCGTGTGTGTGCGCACGGCTGCTTGAAATGAAAGAGAGAAAAAGAAAAGGTCCTGATGGAACTTTGTGGCACTGAAGCTCGACGCGAGTTTGTCTTCCTCTCAGCGCAGCGGACAGACAAGTTTGACACTCAGTCAATTCGACAATGCATGTGGGCCAGCCAGACGCGGGGAAACAACCCTAGTTGTAGCCAAAGCGCCTGTCCGTACGCGACTTCACCTGCTACAAAAAGGCGTGTTTCAAATGTAAACATCCGCGAGAGGCAGTATACTTACCACCTTTTTTTCGATCGACCGCAATTCGCGGGATTACGCCCAACCAGCGAAAGCCTACACGCGCAATATCTGGAAGGGCGTGTTTCCCATCCAGTGTGCGGAAAAGAAACTCAGAATCATTGTGTGTATGTGTGTGTGCCTGGGCCTGTTTGTGTGTGCGTGTGTGTCGTTATGGGCGCGTGTGTCGACGCAGAGCACCAGAGAGTCATTATGGTGTTGTGGACTGCAGCGGGGCCCAGTGAAGAGGAGAGAGACAGAGGCAATGTAGTGTGGTGTGATGTACAGACCAACTGAGCTCCTCTGCTGTGAAACCAATGACCCTGAGATGGAGCAACATGGAGGAGGAGAGCACTCCGCTGATCCCCTCTGCTCTGCTGGAGGCTCCCAGAGATGGAGGGAGGGAGGGAACTGGTGAGCGAGGCGGGAAAGAAATACAGGGATGCGGAGAGAGGCAGGAGAGGAACCCAAACGAGCCGCCGTGCGTGTTTGCTCGTGTGTCTGGGGGACAGGAGTGAGATACGCACAGGAGACAGAGAAGTCGAGTCTGAGAAAGGGGAGGGAGGAGGGAGGGGGGGGTAGAAAACGAGTGGAGGGCGGAGAGAAAGGGAGGAAAAATGTGTGGAGTGTGTGTGCTTATGCTGGAGGATCCGTCCCTCGCGGTGGGGATACAGAATACCCCAGGGATTATCCCTTCTTCTCACTGCTCAAACAGCCCTGTGGCACACACACACACACGGCCCTCAGAGCTCCTCTCACTTAGCTTTGGGTTCCTGGGGTTCTGGAGTATCACACACCCTTTCCACACTATGATTGTGTGCGTGTGTGTGTGTGCCACACACACACTGCCAAACAGACAGACATGGCCCTTTCAATTTCCTTCCCATTTATAGTCATGTTTTTCTACGTTTTTCTACTGTTTCATGAAGTCAATCATTCGCACGTCAGAGTTCTATCGATGACAGCGGGGACGGACTCTCTCAGATCAATGAAAGCAACCACACCCTTTTACAGAGAACAAATATGCCCTGACCGAATCGTGAAAAAGACATGATGTGAACACGAAGTGCCTGGGCACACCTGCTGTATCACGGAGGTACAGATAGAAGCCCTGGTCTTGACCCTCCCTTGATATCTACCTCACAAAGAGAAGAAATCAATTGACTTGAGGCGAGTATTGCTCTGAGAGTTGTCTTCCTCTACCTTATCAGACAACGCTCGTTCTCCGAAGAGATGCTGAGGTGTCGGTACGATGCAATGCATGGTTGGTGCTTCAACATCGCAGTCCAGAATCAAATAAATACATTTAAAAAAGACATTCTTCTAAGTTTCTACATTGGAGGAGGGATTCCACACTGTTTTTCACTTTACTTCCAGCTAGATAGGGACAAGACTGGTACCTTGCTAAAACAAATTCTGCTAAATCAGTCCTTTCAATACTGCTCATTCTCTCATTGCCAAACTCATTTCCTGTATTTGCCCATGTTTCTGAAAGGGTCTGTCACATCTAGATACAACGTAAAAGTCCTAAAGACATGTTTTCCATATGAATCCTTTTTTTTAATTGGCTAGAAATGATTCCGGTGTCGTTTAATGAGGGTCAAAGTTGATTATCTTCAGCCAGGGAGATGTAGGCAATGGAAGGTACTAATTGGGTTTTTGTGGCAAAGCGGCTTTTTTAGATTCATGTTTGGTTTTTGTTTGCCCCCCCACCCCAACCCCCATGCCCCCTTGTCCCAAAAAATGGTGTACCTCTATAATTCTGGGTAGAGAGAGAGAGAGAGATGAAGAGAGGGATGTGAACCAGGCTCATTTGCAGCTCCCTGCTGTTGCAAAGTTCACCTATTCTCCTGCCTCGCACCCAAACGCAAATGACTCGTAATTAGCAGAAAGATCACATCGGTACTAAGGGAATGGAGGAGTCATAACAAAACACAACTCAAACGTGTCTGTTTGTCTCTCCGCCACATTCTCTTCATCCGCTCCCCCTGTTCTCTTCTCGCCTCCATCTCTGTATCCCTTTATCACCATAGCCGTTTCCCGTTATCCGATCTCCGCACGCGTCTTTCTTCCTGACGCGACGCTGAATCGTGTTCCGGAGGAACGCGGTGAATGCTAACGACAACTGTTGCCACTCGTGGAGGGACGGAGCGTCTGTATTTCGCCCATACATGGGTGCCGTGCGCCAAGCTTGTGTTCCAAGGTCACTCTGGCTTCTATCGAGTGGCTCGGGCCCATCTGCTAAGAGAAAAGCACACAGTCCTTCACGGGGAATTGGCATCTGTCTCCATTCCAGCAGTGATGCCTATGGATGGATACAAATGACATAAAATGGATCTGAAGAGAATGACTGGCTGGCCCGGCTCGGGACACTGAGGAGGCCGGGGGCACGACTGGAATACCGGCGCTCGTGTGTTCACACATCGGGCCATCCAAATATATATGTACACGGACAGGCACACACACACACACACACACTCCCGAGGTCCCTGTGACGGACATGTTTTTTTTAGACTTCTGATTCTACATGCAGACGGAGGAATAACGAAGCTGTTAACACATAGTCTCTTTTCAAAGAGGAAGCGTGTTCCCTCTCTGTGCAGATTTCTCCAGTCAAATAGGCCTAATTAGCCCATAGGCACACATCATCTCCCAGGAGAACACACGCTCTCCAGGGGGCAGGATTGCAAAAATTACTGTCTGACTGGGGAAGGAACAGTTATGTTTGGAACAAACACATCTCTTCGCCTCAGATCTGAAAATTAGGGGAATTCAAAGCTTTTTGTGTGATGGAAGAAGAGAAATGTTTTTTAATGGCTCTACGTTTGTCCCTGGAGCCCACACAAAGCGGTCTGTACTTCCGTAATGCACAGACTGGGTTAACTCTGTCTAATCTCACCACACACACGTCAAATGCTGACCTGTGTTGTCGACAGATCTCAAAGCTTTTATCTTAACCCCAATGCCAACATGTAATGCTTTCCTCGGCATAAAATAAGGAAAACAATCTGCATTTTAGGCATTTCGTCGGCACGCTACCATCAGTGTCCTTCAGATCATCTCGCTCGGTTTTAACAACAATCAACTGAGCTCATCTCGACGCTTTTTTCCCCTTTTTCAATTAGTACATTTCCACAGGCTGAATCAATATGGATGCTTTCTTCAAGTCCCCTCTGACCATATTCTCCCCTGCTCTCTCTGCTGCTTCTGACAGCTGAGCCGTTTGCTCCTCCCGGAGCGTTGGCTGTTAACGTTGTCAGAGGGATTATGAAGTAACTCCTTTGCTTTTGGGCCAACCGTAGGCCAGCCCAGATCAATACGGTAAGGTGAGTTAATTGTCGCGGCATCGATTCCAGTAAAACCAGGTGAAATGATGTGCTTGACAGTAAATATGGAGGGTATTCCTGCGCTTAGACCCTTATGCATTACACGGATGAAAAACAGCACTGGAACACTTACTGTATCCCAGAATGCTTTGTGTGAGGGGGTGAACAACTGGAAGTAGGCGGAAGGGGTGTTTGAAAATGTTTCAACACCTTGGTAGAATGACAGTTGCTGAATATATCATTTGTGTCAGACCTCTTCAGTTTTTTCCCCACATTGTTTGTTCATAAAATAGAAATAGTCACACTTTTTACACAAACTACTTGCTATTGTATTCCAATGTCTGTATGAATCGATTCAGATCCACTACAGGTGGATTAACACGGATGCATCAAGCATTAGCTTGACAGTAATACCACAGATTTGTACATGTAGCCTACAACCTTTGAGGCATGTGTATTTGTTTGTCTTTTCAGAAACTGGTTTTTCCAGTCTTGCCACAATTAGCATTCCTTTCTCCCTTTCTGTCTCCAGCAAAAGCCCTTTGAGAAGCAGAGCCCTCGAGCTATGATAAAGGCATCCAAGAAGGCGTCAAATTGAGAAAAAAAAAACATTAATGAACAGGAATTATGTAGACGTTTTGTTTTGGATTCAGTAGCCATGGAGACCTGGTTGTGAGGCATCGCTTCGCCAGAGCAGAAACAGGGACCATGCTTCAGTTCAAACACACAACAGAACCTTGAACCCTTCACTTGGTAAACCTGTTACCAGGGTGGCCCTGTATTCTTTCACAATCAAGAGAACTTCAGATCATTCCGGTATTGTGTATCAAAACATGAATCCTTGTTAAGCATGAGTAACAAAGGTGGTCAATGCTCATCTTGTTCTGATTTGAAAGTGTTTTTTCTTTTCTTCTCCAACATGGCATTTTTTTATGTCATAAAAATATGAGCATGAATCCACCACAAAGCTGGATCAGATTAGACCTCTGGTGCGGTGCGCTTGGGCAAATATTGGGATGTGATAATATCTATAATGTGTTTCTAGATGGGGCTGTTACAACCTGTGGTGCCACTGAGTGTGTGACTGTGTGCGTGTGTGTGCACGAGTGCAACCGCGTGTGTACGTGTGTGTGTGCCTGCTTCGAGAAGAGCAGGATATTAAACCTGTGTGTCCTCTAATGTGTCCTTTGGGGAGATAAGGTCACCATGGACACGATGACCTCACCTCACGCACTGATGTCATCTTCCTGCGCCAGAATGGCCCTCCCAGGACACCGTAGGGACCATTGGCCACATGTCATTTTGCCAATAATCGCCTCATTAAATGAATGGCTTGGCTGAGATGATGTAGTGTACATAATAGGTGATTAGCCATTAGGCGGGGGGGGGGGGGGGGGGGGGTGTGTGTGTGGGGGATGAACCTCCCACTATCATCCCTCAGAGGTGGCTGATTCTGCCGGTGGGCCGTGTCCTCATCCGTACAGTCTCTACGGGGGGGACGGCGACACACACTAACACGGAACACTCACAGAACACATAAGCGGCTTTAGTGGCAATGAAATGAAATGGTTCGACCGCGTTTCGGAACGATAAAGAGGGTCAGGCGCCATTTGCGCGAGGAGACGAGATCGCGAAAGGAAAGGGTGGATTCCGGACCCTAAACGCCAATCCGACGAGACGGTTTCGACAACGCCCCAGCGGCAGGCGACCAACCGAGCGCCGATGCTTTTCTCCCCCCCCCCCCCCGCAAATCAATACCCGCCGCGTGTGCGTCGTTCGGACGGCATCCTGCGTGTGTCAGCGCGAGAGAACCTCCGGCATTAAGCCGGCGTGACAACGGGCCCCCCTGTTGATCAGCTGACAGGAAGGAACGCCCGTGGGATGAAGGAAGACATGAGACATATCTGGTGAGATATGCGGCATTCAGCAACGCACCCCCCCGCGGCGCCAGATGAAATGATCCGTGTCAGCACATCGCCCGGGCGTGTGACGGGCGTTCGAGGAGTGACGGGAGGCCCCCCCCGACATCGGCGTCGACCGGTCGGAGAGAGGAGGCGGCCGGCCAAACAGCCGCTTAGGAGGGAGACGGCGATAAACCCCCCCCCCCCACCTCCTCAGTCCGATCGCTCAACATGGGGGAGAACGGTTGGTGTAATTGAAAGAAATCAACTTGGGTTTGAGAAGGAGAAGAAAATAAAAAAGTGTGGGGGGAAAGGGAGAAGAAGTTAATCGCTTCCTTTATGGCCTAACCAGGTTATCTTAGACAGCAAGAGAGACGCACACCTTCACTTTCCAACCTTCACATAAATTATTCAAATGGTTGTGGGAGGGGGAATCATTTGCATATAGATAAAAGTCAGTTTAATATTGTAAATTACCTTTTTATACAGCAATCTAAAAGATTTGGCTTTAATCTCCCAATAAACGTCTCTCTGTGGTTTTTGGTGAACCTGGAGTGTGAGAGGAGGAAGGGAGGGGAGGGCGGAGGGAGGAGGGATAAAGATATCACAGGGAAAGGTTTCCTATTCATTCCTCTCTTCCCTTTAATTAATAGATTATTTACACATGCACAGCCCTGTCACTCTCTCTCAAAGACTCTCATTACAGCTCTGACCCCTCTGCCCAGCAACCGGAGCCAAGTGTCCACAAACACACACACACACACAAATCACACTGGCGGGAGAGAAAGAGAGAGGATGGGGAACTAGAGACTGTGTGCACATGAAAAGAGGAAGAGGGCGGGGTAAAGGCTGGAGGAGAAAGAGCTGAGAGTGGTTGTTATAAATATGCCGGACCATGATGGTTGTAACACTGGCTCCAGAGCCTTCATGCCCTCAACAGCCTTAGTGCCATTAGACTAAATCATAGTGGTTCAGGCTCAAGTGTTGGCAGAGGTGATCTTAACCAGGCCACCCTGCATTGTCTTAGCAGTGCAAGTCCAACGGCATAAATTTGTGCCTGAGCCCCCCCCCCCCTTCTCCCCCACAGAAAGTCACATAAAATCGGGGGGGCAGCTGTTCACGGCTTCGGCAGGATTTCTCTTTTCACCTCAGGTGAAAAACGCTGATAAAATAACGCTCATAAAAAAAAAGTGATAATGTGTGGGCTTTGGAAAAAAGAAATGAAAATATCAGGGGTTCTTTTGATTTGTATGTCTGCCGGTGACACTTCAGATGAACAAACCGTGCCTTAAATTACCATGTCATAAAAATTTTACCTCGGAAGGTGGGCTTCCCTGCGAAAAAATATGGCCGACAGCTTAATAGAGCTGTAGGAAGGGGAAAAAATGAGTGTTCGCTGGCTATTATATTCTCCCATCTGTGACAAATTCTATTAGTGAGGCAGTGTGTAAAGCCAGCAGCAGAGTGACGTTATGTCTCAAGCAGTAGGAAACTGGTCATCTTATTCGGCGTTATTAACATAATAGATCAATATACCCACTTTAACGCAGCAATCTGCAACAGCAAATTGAGCTCATTCTTCTGATCTGAATGAGGTTAGATTCGGCAATGAGCCTTTATATTTCTTCGACCGGGGTCCACAAAAATCCGTAGCTCGCTCGAACCGGGATGTAGCCGAGATGCCGAAACAAATTTCCTCCCCGCCGACGTCATTCGGGGATCTGATGCCAGTGTGATTAAACCTCACCAGCGTCTGAGGAACCTTCCGGAGAACGACGAGCGTCTCTACTCACACATGACCTTTTCATAGAACACAGCAACCGAGTTCCATTTCCTCGTCATTCCGCCCAGGCGTGTGTGGGCTTCCTGGCAGAGACAAAGCTATGCGAGGCCTGTCCCCCCCCCCCCCCCTTGCTCCACACCACGGATGTCCTTCCTGTCTAGCTCCGGGCCATCCAGAGATGCGAGGACACCACACACGCACACCTTTACACACACACACATCCCTATCCCTCCACCCCCTCCCCCTCCCGTGTGCTTGGTGAAGGCAGTCACCATGACGATCCCACAACGTGCAGCTCCATTCGGCCGGTCTAAGTGTGGAAGGGCAAAGGGGGGGTGGGTGGGGAGGGGGGGGGGGCGGTAGAAACAGTGTATGTCTCAGTATATGGAGCATAGTCCTGTCTCTTGTCAAAGAGAAGAACACAATCCAGATCAATACTGCCATTATCATCCTGGCCTTGACTTGAATTAGATGTCACAATGCCTCTGGGCCTAAAGATGGTGTGTCTCGGTGTGGCTGTTCTCCTGATATGTACAAGAGTGTGTGTGTGTATGTGTCGGTTTAAGTATATGTGTGTGTTTAGAGGGGAAAGGGGGGTGAACTGACACATGAAGATGAGGGGCGTGTGACAGATGGATGGGGGGGGGAGGGGTCAACCTCTCACCCTAGCTAAAAGACTACGATAGCCCAAGAAGGGCTGGTATGGATTAGCAGTCACTGTCCAGGATTCTCACTGATGATGAGGACTGCAGAGATACAATACAATACCACCACACAGAAGGTTTGCGACTGCCGCTCTATAAGTGGGAACAAAAACGAGTGGAGTGGAGCAGAATAGTCTGGTCCAGCTGACTGGGGCCTGGATCTGGCAGAGAGACAGAGGCTGAGAGAGAGAGGCTGAGAGAGAGACATAGGCTGAGAGAGGGAGAGAGAGGCTGAGAGAGAGAGAGAGGCTGAGAGAGACAGAAGCTGAGAGAGGAAGAGAGAGAGAGAGAGAGAGAGAGAGAGAGAGAGAGAGAGAGAGAGAGAGGGAGAGAGGGAGAGAGGCTGAGAGAGAGACATAGGCTGAGAGCGAGAGGGAGAGAGAGGCTGAGAGAGAGAGAGAGAGAGGCTGAGAGAGAGAGGCTGAGAGAGAGAGAGAGAGAGAGAGAGAAGGGGAGAGCACACTCACCCAGACTGGAGGGTCATTTCAGCAATTGTATACTTGTCAGTGGCGGCAAGAGTAATCTTACGGATAAAACTAGTGGGTAAAATTTGGGGAATGCACACAGGCGCCCCTTTTTTCTTTTCTTTTCTCGATGGTTTCACCATCGATGGTGTCATCTCCGGGTAATTGAAGGGGCATTAAAAAGGCACTTTCAAGCCTAATTCCCAGGCACCACACGGCTTTCCATCAACATCCACGTAAACCGTAGGCACACCTTGGACTGGAGGGGGAAGACAAAAGACACACGGGAGGCTAAACAATAACCCTCCCTCCCCTTCCCCCTCCGTGACCGGGTGATGGAGAGTGGATACAGACGTGTCCCATGATGCATTGCCAGACGAGACCAAGTATTGATCCGGTCTGAGTCCCTTCGCCCTGATACATCATGTCATTTTTTTTTCTCCCTCAGTTGTTGTTTCGAGGCGGATCGCCCAACACAAGCGGTCCCATTTAACCAGCGGCGAGCCGAAGCACTGTGCCGAGCCAATCACACGGAGCCGGGCCCGGGATTGGTGCGTGGAGGTGATGGATCGCACGCCGCCCGGGTCCCTCTCTGGAGCCCGCTTAGAACATCGTCTTCATCAGACACACACAGACAGGGGCGTCCATCATCGCGTAGCCAATGCCGATGAACTCCAATACCAACACCCCTGGACGGGCTCCGGAATGTTCCAGAGAGGGGGAGGGGAGGACGTATCTAGCTGTGGGCTACATGTTGTAGAGCGGACCGCCAAAGACATGGGGCATCCGTCCGCGATACTTCCTCGCGCCGAAGAACTTGAATGGAGGTATGAAACTGCACTTGGCTGCAGTGCAGTAGGATGGTTTGTTTGGCTTTTAGCGGGACACGAATCCCGTCAAGCTCGTGCCGTTTGCGCTTTTGTACGACTAGTACAAGTAGTTCTCTAGTTCTGAGAGTTCTCTGCCGGTACCTTTCCCGACTTGGGGCAGAGAGAGGGGGAGCCAAGAGGGGAGAGAGAGCGAAGAGAGACAGTCAAAGAGAGAGAAGAGAGAGGTGAAGGTAGAGCTACAGAAGCGTTTATTTAGCATGCTACAGATGTACACCAAGGTAAAGCAGAGTACACACAGGAAAAAGAGAGAAAAGAAAAGCAGAAGAGGAAAAAAAAACTGTAGAAAAACCCAAAGTAAAAGAACAGGTCAGATCTCCCCGAATTTGTTACAAAATTAGCCTTTAATTGTGCCGCTTCCAAAGTCTACTGAGTCGTACAATTCTCAAGATGTAAAAATTGCAACTAATACTGAAAATATACATTTCCTTTCATTTTCAAACAGACACAGAATCAAATGGTTTCTATTGATGTGTTTGTTTTTTTGCGGAGGTCTGAGTTTGTGGTTTCAGGGGAAAGGGATGTTCTTCATGAAACGGGAAGGAAGATCACGTATCGCCTTCAAACAATCCCTGGAGTGCATCCTAATTGTACAATCTTGTTGCATTGGATACAATAGTTTACAGTAATTTAGTCAACAGCGGAAGTTTAACATCCTTTCGATTTCATAATGTAAAAGGAACACTAAAGGCACATAGACTTTGGTCCCACCAGGTCATCTTCAGGCCTTGGTCAAATACAATTTGAAAATACTTTCAAAATACTTGGGGGCCCTTGATTTAGCCTAGCCAGGCGTGTGACTGAAGGAACCGTTTCAAATCAAGGGCACCCTGAGTAATCTCTAGTATTGGATGTGTCTGACCTAGGTATGGCAGTCCCTTATCACAGTCAGTAAATGGTCACGCGATGACTTCGGGTCGACTCACTTCCTGTTCGCGTCGGAGAACGCGCGCAATGCTGTTTTGATCTTCAAACCCCAAGGACTAAACGTGCTTAGAAAAAAACACTTCCACTTCAACAATCACGATTCACTGCGATAGAAAAGCGTGACGGGTAAAAAACACCTATAAATAATATTCAGACGCAAGCCACAGACTACCATTTCTGCTGAGGAGGAAGGGGAGGTGGGGGCGGGGGGGACTGGGGACGACGCGGTACTAAAATAGGAGCAAATAGTCAAAACGAGGTTCAACGAATCCATTATCAATCTTCAAAGCACAACAACCAAAAGGAATTTAGCAACAACACACACACAAAAAAATAATGTTTTACACAATTTGAAGACAACCCACTAAAAGGTCTTCCTGGTAGGAACTTGACAAGCCAGCCATGCAAGGGAGGAGAGACTACATGCCTTTAATAAATCAGATCTCACCCGTCACAAATCAAACCCATGTGCCTCGTACAGCAGAGTGTGGAAAATGAATGTCGCTAAATATTCAGATGTAAAAAAAGTGGTGATATATCAGGTAAGGCACGTATCTTGTCAACTAATCAGAACGCTAAAAAGAGGCAGGCGCTAGAGTCTGTTCACTCGTTCGCTGGAAACGTAGGCGCGAGGGCACAAGGGGTCGGGACTATACCAGGGGGACGGGGGGGCTTACAGTATTACTGGGGAGGGGGGAGGGGGGGGAGAATACAACTACAGCTTTCAAATCACAACTCTGTTTAGAGTCGAGGTTTCTGGCTCTCTCGAGAAGGAATGACAGGTAAAACATACAAAACGCTAGCCGAAAAGAAGAATATCAAAAAGGGGAGGGGGGGGGGGGGAAAGGTCCATTCCGTCTGTGGTCCCAAGTGTTCAGGCTCCAGAAACAGTCGACAGGTCTGGTTATCTTAGACGTGTGTGTGTGTGGACTCAGATGGTGGACTTGGAGAAGGAGACCCTCAGGTGCTGGTTGCCTCCCATGTTGTAGTTGTGGAGGTCGATCAGGGCCTGGATGGCTTCCTCCACGGCGGACATCTGCAGGAGGGCCATCTTGTGGTCCCTGGGGGGGGGGTCACAGCACGTTACGGGGAGCACTTCTCTTCTAGCATGTTCCAAGCCAAGATAGCTCCCAAGTACTCTGTTCACATCACTGGTGAGAGGCTGCGGGTTAAAGACAAGGAGGCTCGCGCGCGGGAGAACTTACTGGAAAAACTTGAAGGCTGTCACAGTGCCGCCGGCGTTGGAAAAGAGCAGCCGGAGGTCCTCTTCCGTCACGTCTTGACTGTGAGGGTGGGGAGACAGGAGGAGAGACCGTGAAGAGGGGAGCACTGGCTTCACATTCACATAGCACATTCCCTAGCTTCACATAAGAATAAGACATTTTTGCATTATTATTTTATCGTCGGAAGCCGCATACAGTACAGGGGGATTCGAACCAGCGACCTCTTGATCAAGCGTCAAGTGCCCTGAACCACAAAAATACTCTAAAAGACACCAAATATCCACCAATCCGCCCTTCGTAATAACGGACTGGCCCCTCCTCAATCTTTCTGGTTGGACCTCCCACAGAACGTGCAGTCCCCCCCCCCCCCCCCCCCCCCCCCATCCAAAGATCCCACCCCCAGCGCACTCACGGGATGTTGGAGAGGTGGAGCGTGATGGAGGGGGGGAAGATGTTCTGGAAGTTCTTGGAGCCGGGCTTCTTGAAGCGGTGCAGGGGGGAGTTGGTGAAGTCCTTGGTGAGGCCCTGGTCGTCCAGTCCGTCGCGGGGCAGGGCCACCGTCTGGTGCTTGGACAGGGCCACCCGGATCACCTTACCGTACATCTTCTGACCGTTCAGGTGGCTCATGGCTGAGGGGAGGGAAGGAATGAAGAGCAAAGGTGGGGGGGGGGGGGGAAGAGTTTAGACCTCTACTAGACATTGAGAAGGGGCGGGGCCAACCCTTTTCAAAAATCGATCCGCAACGTTACGTGTCCGGGACAATCCGCAGTCACTTTGCACCGGCAAAGGTGCCTTCGGCATTGGGCACCTGGGTAGAGAGAGGGGGAGAGAGCGGAGGAGAGCCTCGATCGGGGGGGACTCTGGGGGGGGCTCACCTAGCTGGGCCTGGTTGGCGTCGGCCATCTGGATGAGCGCGCTGTCCTTCTTGTTGTACAGGATCTTGACCCGCTGGCAGTCCCCGTACACGCCTGCGACCCCCAGCCCGGCCAGCAGGGGAGGGCAGGAGAGAGAGGGAGCAGAGCAGATAGATAGGCGGTGAGGAGAGAAGAGTTAGCGCTGGAGAGTAGGGTAGACTTCAAGGAAGAAAAAAGACAGCTAGATAGAAGGAGTGAGAGAGTGAGTGAGAGAGAAAGAAGGGAAAAGAATACACACTGTGTAAAAGGATAGGGGTATTTTATCGTAAATAAATCAAATAAAAAATGGCGCCACGTGGGCCAGGTGATGCTTTGGGTTGAGAACATGCACAAACTGAATTCACCATGCATTAGCATCAGACTGTGGATCGGCTGGCTTTGATGGCTAAACTGTACAAGTGACCGCCCGGAGGCAGTGAAGAGAATACTATTTACACATTTATACATATAGGTACCTACACATACACTGCCGCTTACTAAATCCTAGAACGTTTCAGAACTTTACAATCCTAAAAAACTGATCTCTAAAAAGAGAGAGACAGAGAGAGAGAGAGAGAACAACCAGAGAAGAGTAGAGAGAGGGTGTCGAGATGTTGAGGATAACATACCGAAGAGAGTAAAGAGACTTTGGGGCGTGATCATCTTTAGAGGGAGAGAAGAGGCAAGCAGCGGAGGACAGGAGGAGGAGGAGAGGTAGGAGAGCCGGAGGTAGAGGGGGGAGATGGACAGATCATCCAGAGCGGAGGAGGAGGGTGGTGGTGGTGGTGATGGTCGGATGGTTTCCCCGTAGAGTGATGGAGGTGGTCATGGTTCAGGGTGGTTAATGTTGGGGAGGGCGGGGGGGGGGGGGGATCCAGGACAGATGGTGGGGTGGGGTGAGGGTGAGGCGAGGTGGCATGATGGTTCGGGAGCATAGCATGAGATGGGGGGGGTGGAGGGAGGGGAGGGGAGAGGGGGAGGAAGAGGGACAAAAATAAAAAGACAGGTCAGTACACTGGAGATATGCAGGCGCTCGTGTCAGAAAAAATGGCTAGCCCCTCCCCCCCACCCCACATTCTTAGTCACAACCGTACAAGCAAAACAAAATCAACAAAAAACAAAAAAGGAGGGTGCCAACCATCAATCGCTCTGGACAAGCACGGGGGGGGGTCAGCAGACCTCGGTTCGGCCGCTAACAACCACTCAGAACTCATAACCACGAATTTCGTAACAGGCGTTGCATGGGGCGAAAACATGCGGTAACGTAGTCGAGGTATAGAATGGTTACTGAGGCGGGGGGGACGGGGGGGGGGGGCTGTCTGCTAAGGGGGACGGGGGGGATGGGGATGTGAGACAGGAAGAGAAGCGGAGGCCTGTTACAGTAGCTGAGGCATGCTGGAGAGCAGGATGATGTTCGACCCCCGTCCCCCACCTCGGAGTAAGAGGCTGCCACGTTTCGCACGTGGTGTTCAGAGAGAGAGAGAGAGACAGAGTGATTAGAAAACAAGAGCACATCGTTTAGTCCCAATTGAGAGACAGGAGAGAGCGACAGAGAGAGAGACAGACAGAAAACAGAGAGCGACAGAAAACAGAGAGCGACAGAAAGAGAGAGACAGAGAGAAAACAGAGACAGACAGAAAACAGAGACAGACAGAGAGAGAGAGCAAACAAGCAGTAAGTGTGTTTCAGAGAGGCGAGAGGAAGATTTGGGAAATCAGACGGGGGTCACGGAGATTGGAAAGCCGGTATCACATCAGCCATCCTGTGAGACCGGATGAGAGAGCAGAGCTTAGAGACGCCAGAGTGTGTTAACAGCCCGGGCTCCGTAGGACAGAGGGCAGCGTGGGGAGTTAAGAGAGGGAAAAGGAAAGGCGGAGAGAGAGAGGAGGGAGAGGGAAAGAGCAGAGGGGGGGGGGGGGGGAGAGAAAGAAAGAGGGGTGCAGATTAACTGGCACACAGCAGGCGGGAGCTGGCGAGGTGAGAGAGTTAACTGATGGAGACGGGGAGAGAGAGAGAGACCCCCCCTTTCTAGCTTCAGGAAGACCGGGACAGAACATGTCTTTCAACGCCACGTTGTGCGAGTGACACGCAAGAGTTTGCGTATGAGAGGCTTCTCTCCTTTTGAGGTCAAGAGCTCCTTTCGGTCCACATACAGATAAGGGGCATCACTTGTTCAGACTGACGGGAGGAAAAACGATGCAGGAAAAGGCTTCGTCGCGTTACGATATGGTCAGGTATAATCTTTCAAGTACACCGACTTGCCGACCACATTCTGTGCCTTGTAAGGAGACATTCAATGGAAACGATATTTGTACTCGTCTTGTAATAGAAAATGACTATTCTTTAAGATGTCTATAATATTCTTTGGCCTAGAACAATTATTGCTGAGGTTTTAACTTGTGTAAAAATGGCATAACCTTTTAGCCTAAGACAGTATTGCTTAAGTTTCCATTTGCTGACAAACGTCTAACAATTTGATTGTTTAACCCTGGTTGTTTTGCCCATACTCCAGGGGTGTTTTGCTGACCAGTTCTGCTTCTGTCGTCTCAAGCTCTGTTTTTTAATATTGAGCATCTGTATCCAGTTCTGCAACCTATTTCCCTTTTTTAACTTTCTGTTTGTTGATGAGTTCCTCTTTAGACAGACATGAACTATTGAACTAATGATGTAACTGTCTGGAATGACTGTATAAAAGAGTGTTCAGATCATGACACCTTTAGAGAGCCCTTCTACTCCAGACATCATTTATGATACCGTTTTGGAATTGCTCCTCCTTGATTTCAAGAATAAACAGATAAAGACAAATTCTTCTGACTTCAGACATTCAATCATTCCACCACAGTCTTCATTGTATTGCATTGAACAAGGCCATTTGTAACCCATGTGCTGCATTCATCTGACCGAAGTCTTGAATGGTTCAAACCCTTTTTTAATTGTCGTGCATCTTTCCAGCCACCGACTGACATCGTCCCATCAGTGAGTGTGTGCACAGCGGAAGTTCAGCCTGTGTGTGTGTGTGTGTGTGTGCGTGTGTGTGACTGACCTCCTCGTTCAGGTTGCTGGCCAACAAGACTCCGCTGGAGCCCGAGTGTCCAGACAGGGCCACTCTGCCGGCGGCCGCGGCGGCCGCAGCTGCGGCGTTCAGGGGGCTGAGGGCACCTGGAAACACGACACAGGTGGTCTGCCAACGCACGCACGCGCATCGATCGACAAGCTTTCGCGCGAGTCTTCCGCACACTGGACTTTTTTGGGGGGGGGGGGGGGGGGGGGGGGGGGGGGGAGGAGATTGGAGGGGAGGGTGTGGAGGAGGGGAGGAGGAAGGAGGGGAGGGCGTGTGGAGGAGGAAGGAGGGGAGGGCGTGTGGGAGGGGAGGAAGGAGGGGAGGGCGTGGAGGAGGGAGGAGGGGAGGGCGTGTGGGAGGGGAGGAGGTAGGAGGGGAGGGCGTGTGGGAAGGGAGGAGGTAGGAGGGGAGGGCGTGTGGGAGGGGAGGGAGGGAAGGGAAGGGGAGGAAAAAAAAGGAGTGCTGGTTTCTACCTGGGATCTTACCGAGCAGGGAGTTGGAGTCCTTGGTGAAGGCTGAGGGGTCCATGGCGGGCTGGCCGTCCCCGGCAGGCAGGTCTGGTCTGGTGTAGTCGCGGGACTTGTCGTTGTTGTACTTGACGTTCAGGTTGACCAGCTTGGAGAAGTCGATGCGCAGGGTGCAGCAGGAGTTGTAGATGTTCTGGCCGTCCAGAGCCTGGGGGGGCGGGGGGGGAGGAGAAAGGAGAATAGAGATGGGGGGGTGGTTCAATCCCTGTGTTTGTTTAGTTTGTTGTTAAGACTTCGAAAAAGGTGCAGACTTATGGAGGTAGGACTCCAACATGACCTTGTCTTCTGGAGAAGACGAGAGAGACAGAAAAAAAGAAAGAAAGAGAGACAGAGAGAGAGCTTGTACTCACCAGCTTGGCCTGCTGTGCGTTGACAGGCTCGCTGAACTGCAGCAGGGCCTGGAACTGGTTGTTCTTGGTGAACGTGATGATCTTCATCACCGTGCCAAACTTGGAGAAGATCTGGGCGAGAGAGACATTGTTCAAAAACGCCTGTGGAGCCAAACCCCTCACATGGATCTGTGGAGGTAGTTCTAACAGCAGGAACCGGTGGTGGGGTGGTCTTGGGGTGGTCAGTATGGTGGCGTTGCGTCAAGGGTGGTGGCGTGATCAAGGTGGGTGGTGCTTGGTCAGGGAGGGTGGGGTGGTCAGGGTGGTGGTGGGGTGGTCAGGGAGGGTGGTGCTGGGTCAGGGTGGTGGTGGGGTGGTCAGGGAGGGTGGTGCTGGGTCAGGGTGGTGGTGGGGTGGTCAGGGAGGGTGGTGCTGGGTCAGGGTGGTGGTGGGGTGGTCAGGGAGGGTGGTGCTGGGTCAGGGTGGTGGTGGGGTGGTCAGGGAGGGTGGTGCTGGGTCAGGGTGGTGGTGGGGTGGTCAGGGAGGGTGGTGCTGGGTCAGGGTGGTGGTGGGGTGGTCAGGGAGGGTGGTGCTGGGTCAGGGTGGTGGTGGGGTGGTCAGGGAGGGTGGTGCTGGGTCAGGGTGGTGGTGGGGTGGTCAAGGAGGGTGGTGCTGGGTCAGGGTGGTGGTGGGGTGGTCAGGGTGGTGGTGGGGTGGTCAGGGAGGGTGGTGCTGGGTCAGGGTGGTGGTGGGGTGGTCAGGGAGGGTGGTGCTGGGTCAGGGTGGTGGTGGGGTGGTCAGGGAGGGTGGTGCTGGGTCAGGGTGGTGGTGGGGTGGTCAGGGAGGGTGGTGCTGGGTCAGGGTGGTGGTGGGGTGGTCAGGGAGGGTGGTGCTGGGTCAGGGTGGTGGTGGGGTGGTCAGGGTGGGGTACCTGCTGCAGCACGTCCAGGGTGACGGGGTAGAACATGTTGTCGATGATGATCCTGAGGACGGGGCTGGAGGCTGCCGTCAGGGCACTCTCGCTCAGGGCGGAGCCCGAGGTGGGGGTGCCGCCCGATTGGACGGCCGACACTGCCTGCAGCACTGCCTGGGTCCTCTGGAGAGCGGGGAGGGAGGAGGGGCACAGGCCGGGGAAGGGTCGGAAGGAAAACGGAAAGAAGGGACGGAGGGAGAGGGAGAAGAGAGGCTGTGAGGAGAGGGGGGACCGCTGGACACGAACCTCTAAGGAACGCGTGTCCGTCGACAGGACGGTCCTTGTCGACGTGCACGCGGTGCTGTGCGCGAGGACTCCTGAGGGCGTACCTGGTTCCCCGCGTCTGTCTTCAGCTCCGTGTGCTTGGAGTACTGGATGAACACGGGCACGTTGCGGACGTTGGGGGTCACGGTCAGGTAGTAGTTGACCATGGTCATGGCCGCTTCCTCCGTCTCCATCTCCAGGAAGGCCTGGACGCAGGTGGAGCGGGGGGGGGGGGGGGGGGGGGGGGGGGTGTTAGCTAGGTTAGCAGCTGGAGGGGGTTAGCAGCCCCCCCCCCTTAAGACCACGTCACCAGGCCTCAGATTGCCGTGTTCCAACTTACAAACACAAAGGTTTCTCTCCCTACACACACACACATCTTGATCTGTGAGGGGGAGTGAATGAGGCCACATGGGACAAACGGACAGCCAGCCCAAGACTTAAACCCTCCACCATCCATTAGTCCCCCGCCCCGCCCCCCGCCCCTCCCCCTCCCACTTGCCTGGTTCTTGCCCTTCAGCGTGAGGATGTTGGTGACCTTCCCGAAGGGCAGCCCCAGGGCGATGACCTCCGTCTCCGACGCCTCGTTGGGCAGCTTGCGGATGTGGAGGACGCGCGAGGGCGGGGCCTCCTCCACGCGCGGCTTCTTGCTGTCGCTCCCATTGGACGTCCCGTCTGGGGAAACGGGGAGAGAGAGAGGTCGCGACCGATCAGAGAGCGCTATCGAACGGCGTGGCGCCCGCGACTCTCCTCGCCAGTTTCCCCCCCGTCCACGCGCAACGACGGGGGAGGGCGAGCGCCGTGCGTGCGTGACGTCCTGACGCTCTCTCTCCCTCTCCTCCCAGGGATACTAAGGAGACGAAAACGCTGCAATACGACGGCTCTCGCAGCCTCATGCGCTCTCTCTCTTTTAGATGTTAGCGTGGCGCGGCTCTAAAAAGGGGAGATATTAACATTCGAGGCACACGGCAGTGCTAGTCCACTCGCGTGCTCGATCGTGTGTGTGTGTGTCCGTCCACCTACAGAGGAGCAGGAGGTTATTGTGTAACCAAATACCTCCTACGAAGCCAGGATCCACTCCTTCGACAAACAGCTTTTGCTTTCAAACGTCGCGTCGGGTCTTTGATTTCTCTTTAATGCAGTCGGATGCGGATCACATAAATGGCTTAATGCTAATTCCTCATTCAGAGGTCTGGAGAGGGGTGGAGGGGGGGTGAGAGAGAGAGAGAGAGAGAGAGAGAGAGAGAGAGAGCGAGCGACAGACAAAGAGAGAGACGGAGAAACAGAAGGACCGAGACGGAGTGAGAGGGGGAAGGAGAGTGACAGAGAGAGACAGAGAGAGAGAGCGACAGAGATGGGAGACTTGAGAGGGACGGGGGGGACAAGGGTAGTCCAAAACTTACCACTGATACTGCTCATACCAGAGTTGGGACTGTTGTAGAGGCTGCTTGACAGCAGCTCGTCCGAGCCCCTCTAGAGAAAGGGGGAGAGGGAGAGGGGAAACCGGAGTGAGATAAAAGCAGGCATGCTGTCCAATAAAGACACCTTCCATTAACCGTCAGCGCCCTCAAAGAAAACAATGAAATACAGCTCTCTCAGGATGGTTAGAAGGAAACGGGGAGCTGGGGGGGGGGGAGGGGTGGGGAAGGAGGTGGGGGGGGGGGGGGGGGGGGGGGGGGACATAAAACACAGACTGAGACCAGAGTCAGTGCCTCGCCTCTCTGCCTTCTTCTCGTGTGGGTTTAATCTGCTGGAGCCTAAGATGTCAGGACAAGTCATTTCATCTGGATCTCCCAGGGCTCCCTGAGGGCCAGTGTCTAGGGTGTGTGTGTGTAGGTGTGTGCGTGTGTGTAGGTGTGTGACGTGCTCCCGGCCCTGCTAAAACTGACTGATGGCGGTGCGAGTGGCAGACTGGGAGCCATTACAGGCACAGCTATCTAATAGGCCTTCCTCTGTTCTCTGTGTCTGTGAGTGAATTTGAACGAATTGTTCTTTATCGCTAACATTCTTTATGGTTACGATAAATTAGATGCCAGGGACCCCGGTAGGGTGAGAGACCACAAATAAATTGTTGGTAATAAAGTTGTCTTGGACTTAAATGTGACAAAGCCACACCACATTTGAGTGTGTGAGAGAAATGTGTTTCCCAAAGCATACTTTTTTTTTTTGGTTTGTAATATATAAGCTAGTGTTTATTTCATCAATATTTCATGTAAACACAGTTGCCAAAAGACCAATCTTATCAGAGAAATCTGTTTGTATGACCACTTCCCGGGGAGGGGGCCTTAACTTGGTTCAGGGAAGACGGAAACGCTGTTGTGACTTACAAATCAGGTTAGGAGACTGAGGAAAGAATGCATTTCTACCAGAACATTTTCCTCTTAACCAGCCTGGACTCGGACTGTTACCATTCAATTACAGGCATTCTAATGTCATGAAAAGCTGGGAATACAGTGAACTTGACTCCACGGTGCAATCGGATTGTTTTGGGGGTATGAATCTAGCATAGCCTCCTGCAAACTAAATTAAGTCGAGATGAGGGATGGGCCTGGGCAAGATCTGGCTCAACTGAATGCAAGTCACTGACCAAGTACGAAATAGGAAGGTAACACTGTATGAGCTACACATACCAACCATGTTTTTTTTCCCCAAGACAGTTGGGGCGTACATTGAAGCTTTTATTTATGAAGTGATGCTCGTTAGTGTGCAGGAAACTGACTTGAACTTTCCAAGCCTTTTCCCGATTCCCTTCCCTACAAAAGGCCCTTTGTTGCTTGCCAGGTCATTATATTGTACAAGAATATGAACTGAATATGCCTGGCTAAATGAATGAAATAAACAAAACTGTGATATTAGATGGATAGCACGAGATTGAAAGAAAGGCTGGATGAGAGCTGACTGTGTCCAGAAAATGTAAAGGGAATGTGTGCACAAGAGGGTTAATAATCAATGTTGTAAGTAAGATTTGGACTTACCTTGACACCAACTGCAACATCACTGATGGCAGGAAAGGGGGAGAGATTACAAAAAATTACTATACTGTTTATGTAATTCAATACTGTGATATGTACTATAGTTGGCTGATCATTGTTTTATGTGGGGGGGACGGTACATGCTAGACTGAAAATAGTTCGTAGTCACGTGTTCGGGGGCAAACCGAACAATGCTTGGTCTTGAAATACCAATGTTGTTTTGATTGACTTAGAAAACTTGGATCGCCAATATGAATAATTTAGTACACATAATATGGTCCCCAGGACACACTCTCCCGGCGTGGACAGACAATACATTTAATGGAGTGCCAACGTTTTCATCTTCTCACATAATCACGTACCAGATCTTCCAGCTTTAACACTAGGCCAAGTCTTTATTGCGCAACAAAATTCGATGTCCATCATATTGATAAGGAAACGTTCTGTCTGAAACTGGAGTCTATTGTTATTTGACTTAATTGATAACTTCGTAAAGGGTGTACATAAAGCTAGCACGCTAGATGTTTTCGTTGCGTGGTTTGCTAACTAGCTAGCAGCCTAGCTATAGAGCTAGCTAGCAGTGGCTAGGTTTAGCGCGCTCACGGGATTTATTGCACGTCCATTTGCTGACCAACTGGTTGGTAGCACTAGCCCAGATAAAAACAAACAATATCAAGTAGTACCATATATAAAATTAAAATTGGTTATACAACATGTTTGATTGTCTTTTATTGCAACAACTACACAGAGACGAAGCACGGTTCAACTTGATAACGTTAGATATCCAAGCAAGATTCTACTAGCTACCGTTCCGTAATGCTAGGCTAACAGTGTTGTATTCGCCATTACACGTCTTAAGACTAGGCTAGCTAGCTAGTTATCTAGGCTAGCTGTAGCCAATTCCATTGTTAATTTCGGCACGTTTTAATGTGTTAGAACTGCTATTAGTCAACTAGATAACCAACCCACACAACTCGATATGGGTAGTTAGACAATATGCACGCTAGCTAAAACATTCGACTAACAAGCTAGCTAATGAAAGATTAATATTTCTGTGAAGAGATGGGAATGTTGGTGAGATGGTTGCTAGGGACGCGTGGCTGCGTCGTTTCTTTGAACGGACTCCCATTAAACATTCCAGCAAATAGACGGGCCCGGAAATGCTAGCACTAGCTTTCAAATATGCTAGCAAGCCTAACATTAAGATTTTAGTTCCGCGCTTCAATCAACATACACAATTATATAAACAATTAATATGTGTCATGGAATCTAAAGGATATTTTGTGCCATACGTACCCGTCCATTTCAGTTTCGTCTCAAGTCTTCGGCGCGCTTGTTTTACAAACAATAGCACTCACAAGGCAGGGATAGAAGATGGAGGTGGTTCAACAGTGCGTTGGCGGAAATACGCGGAAATTGTCGGAGTGCTTGAAGTAAGGATGCCCGTTGGTGTGAATAAGAGATGAAGGCTGTTCGGAGAAAAGGAGAAGGCTCTAGCTGCCCGTGTTTAGCCTAACGTGTTCTACTGGTTGACTTTGCACGTAGGCTACATGGTGTTATATTGCATATAATGTACGTGCAAAGTATACACAACATATTTTCAGATAATCGATTGAATCCTATTTGTTTTTTTGAGATTGTGGAGTTTTGATCTTGCATGCCCGAGTCCAGAAGCTAATACGGTTGGAAATGTTATAAAAGGCATGGTCTGCCTAAAATAATCCAAGCTGAGAAGCCTAAACTCTCCCAAATCTGTGGACTTCTGTTGATTCAATGTATACAATGGGTATCAACATTTTTAACATAGGCTATAAGATAGCAGAATGAGGGAGAGTTTATGGTGACATGACAAGCATGATTAGGGGCTGTTTTGCCATACCTTGGGACAAAAAAAAGACTGTGCATATCATTAGTCTTGACAGACGTATGTATTGCTCTCTGGCTCAGTACAACTTTGCGCCCTGGGTGAAATTAATGCCTAACTGCTTATCTTAAAGGACATGGGATTTAATTAAAAATGACATTTCCCCAAACACTTAGTTGTCCTTCCGAGGGCTGCCATGTTGAAATTAGCTGATGAGAGCCCTCTGAGCAAAAGGGAAATAAGCAAACTGTCAACAGCTCAGCAAATCACCAGCCTTTATCAGACAGCGCTCAGGAAACAGCGTCGGGAGTGACAACCTGCAGACTGCACAGGGAGAAATCATCCTCTTATTAGCAAGGGAGGAGGAAGGGGGAAAAAAAGCAAGCCTGTCATATGTGATATAAACGGAACATGGTGTTTGAGGACTAGAGATACAGCCTTGTTCCATGAGGACCACGTGGTCGTGGTTTAGGCATGTCTTTGGGAGAAGTAAGGTGACAAGCATGCATGCAGCATGTCAGTCAATGACTGGTGATTGGCACTCAACCCTTATCAGCATAGCATTAGCTGTCAATGTTGTCACCATACGCATACTATTGAACAACCAACTTGTCCTATGTAGGCCTATCCCCAGAACACAACTGGACACAACACAGAGTCTTCTTTCAAATAGCATGTCAAATCATGGAACTCAAAGGCACCCCATGTGCATAAACAGGATTTGATCCATTGCCTTAGGCTGCACAGTGAGACTAGGCCACACACATTCAGACATACCACATCTTTATAACATGGCTTGTCAGCAGTGAAGTCACGCAGTGAGAGATTTTGACAGGCATAGTCCAGAGTGATGTCATAGCAATGTGACTTCCTGGGAAGAGGGCATTCTGATTGGTGGACGCCTCAGGACTGTGTGTGTTACCGTAGGTGTGGGGTGTGTGTCAGATGTCCATCTGTGTCTCCTTGCATTTCTACTTGCCCAAAATAAACTGGATTTGGATCCTTGGATTTGAGTGTATGCTGCTAAACAGACTTTCTAGGACTGTGCTACACGTGCAGTACAGTTTGAGGTGTGTTAAGATAACCTCCTAGTCTCTCCTCCTCTATTCCAATTTAGAGAAACAAAACTATTACTACTAGTGCAGCCTAAGGCCCATTGGAAATGTTTATTTTATTTGAGGTGCTTGCAGTCTCATTTATTTGAGCAACTGGATCACATTTAGTCTGATTCTACTTTTACAGTGAGTTATTGCTGATGTGCAAAGAACAGTCAGCTAGACTAATGCCGAAAAGACACATTTAAAATGGAGACATTTAACCAGGAGGGTAATGTCATCTAATGTCACTTGTGTCACGGTAACCGTCAGGAAGATGAAATGCCACCGTGTCTGAATATGCTAACGTTTATGCAAGGTCAAATAAGCCATTTATTAAAAATCATCACATGAGGCCCCGGTGCTAAAGAGACCATATTCACTGTCATGTTTGCTGTGACCCTGTGCTTTGACATTTTTATTCCTCCCTTTGTCCTTTTCGAGTTTTCACTCAAAATGACACGCCGCGTGTTTTGGGAAGGCTGTGGACGCCCTCCTGTGACAGCACCTCAAACTAAAAGCATCTCGGCCAAAGGAGGAACACAGAGTCCTGCATCAGGAAATGGTATGGTGTCTTCCGGAAAGGGAGTGACACAGGGGGGTTGGTGCACATGCCACTCTCCCTGCGAGCATGTCACTGTCCGTACGTAGAGAGTCCTATTAACAGTATGTGCCTGTCAGGGGGTGCTAAGGCACCACGAGGAACTTGTTCCGGTCTCTTTCTTTCTCTTTCACATGTGGCCTGTATTTTTGCTCTAAATGTATAATCTTTGTATTTTTCTCCTTTAGTGCAAATAAATGCTACATGAAAACGGGAGAACCCCAAGTATTGGCTCCCTTCTTTCATTGTTGATGGTTAGTATCAGGGGCGACATTTTGAAAAAGGATGGAAACTGAGAAATTGTCCGTTCTCGCTACGGTCTGACTGTTGCTCGATAATGATCGAATCAATATAATTCAACTGCCAATTCAAAGACATTTGTCATTTCACTTGAACAGCTGGAAGTAGCTTTGTCAAAGCGATGCTATCCAACTTATGCAAATGTACTCAGTGAAGTATCACCAACATTCATGGATCAGGGTTCACAAAATGGGGATTCTGCCTGCACTGGTGACTGTGCCGCCTGACCAAGAGAGATGGCTCTGTCCTAGCTGTTGTTTAAAACCCAACTGAAACTGGGAACTATAATTACATGTAAGCTGTTCATATTTTGTATCCCATTTGGACCACACTGGACTAGCTGCACATGATGGACAGTGTGATGTATTTAGCTGTAGACTTAGGGCAAGAAATGTTTTGAAAGATAAACTATTCTCTATATCAAGTTCAAGTCTTTTATTGTCAGATGCACAGAGCAACACAGGGTCAGATTGGGCACACAAATTCTTAGGACAAGAGTTCAAGTCTTTTATTTGTCAGGTACACAGAACAACAGAAGGTTAGACTGGGCACTGAAATTCTTAAGACAAGACAACGCAAGCACCTGGCATAACATAACATGTAAGTACACAGAACATAATTTACATCTATGCTGAGCTTAAATAAGTGAAACTTCCTAAATATACAGATAGCAATAAATAATCGACTATACTAACCCAAATACAAAAACTTCCTAAATTACAGATAACAATAAATAGTACACTATACTAACCCTAAATGCACATAAAACCTGTTTCAACCCTATAACCTATTCTAACCTAAGTGGAGTACAGTACAATAGTGCAAATTTGCAGATCAGTGACTAAGTCAATGACCAGACAGGAGCCTGGTGGCGAGGTACAGTGAGGTACAGTAGTGCAATGTTACTGATGGTGCAACCAGTAACTGAAAGTGACAGTGTATAAGTGACTACTGTGCAGTAAATCAATGTCCATATCAGTGTCCATTCAGAAGCCTGATGGCCCTTGGGTAGAAACTGTTATCCTGTCTGCGTGTACGCGACCGGATGCTGCAATGCAAATGCGCGACCGGATGCCGCAATGCAAAGCAACCTGGCATAACATATAAGTCCACAGAACACAGATGACATCTATGATAAGCTATTGTCGCATTGTAAAAAGAACGGCAGCCACAGACAATAATCCGATCTCCCCCCATCACTGTGGTCATGGAGAGGAGTCGGCCTAGTCACTCCCGAACTCCACACGTCATAATAAAATAACGCCTCCCGTCTTTCCCTGTGGCTAAAATAGCAGTGCTTTCACTTGTGATTATAAACGTGTATAGATTTTCAATTTTCGACATACATTCCCCTACCCCCTCTGTTCTTCTCAGAGACTCTGGTGATCTGATGTTCCACTGTAGCCTGGCGGCTCGAAATCAATGTGTTGATAGCCAAGAAGCAACTTCAATATTCTCCCCCACTCTAGGGGGTTCCTCCATCAGTGAAAAGGTAAGCCAGGCCTATTGGCTGGTGAGCGAGAGATTTTGGTGCCCACCTCTGTGGGTCCCACGTCCGCTCTCTCTTTGGTTGTGCGTGTCAGGTACATGTGTAAACGATGTATTATTCATGTACATACCCTTTTCATGCAATATACTATCATGCAACGTGTCATTTTTCTCCTCCGTTAGTTAGATGTGCGTTCATGTTCGTCCTTGTTGGGTTTCTCTATGGTGGATCGGCCCCCAGCTGCACAAACCCTTCACCTTTTATAGCTCTTACACAGACACATGATAACAATCCCAGGCCCTATGTATGTCTTCTATCTGTCTTTAAATATATCCAATACCTGTGTGCCTCAAGGCTAGCAGGGTTGTTTCCTAACAGGGTTGGGGAGGTTGTTAGGCGGAAACTTGCGATGTAATGAATAGCACCACGATGGGCCGCACAGCAAGGTCATGCAGATCAAATATTCATGCCCCGATGTCACACCAGAGACTGTTAGCTAGGGTTGAAGGACAATCTCACACACCCTCCTCCCTCCACTCATTAGCCATGCAGTCGTCTGAATGGATGAACAGCTGTCCATGAAATTGCCTTGTGTGGGAGGGAAGGACAGCCAAACGAATACAACGCCCTCTATCAGGTCATCTAGGGACTGGGCCTGCAATCCATTGCAAAACATTCCTCCCCTCCGCTCTTCATGTCCTCCCGCAATGCATATTTATTTGTGGGAGCGCACTTGTTTGTAGGCGTGAGAGTGTGTGTGTGTGTGTGAAAGACACAGAGAGAGAAGGGTTTCCACACTACGTTTTCGTTCTCTTTTTTATTACGCTGTTTGTTATCTCTGGTACTGGATGCACGCTGCACAGCGTAGCAAAGGGAAAGAAGGGAGATGGAATTGGGTCCATTTTTCTAAATCTGATCCAATTTCTGTAATTCTCAAGCCTGCCTTTTAGCGTCCCTCCCCACCCTGGGCCCGTTGAAGGCAGCCCATGCCTGGACACTTACCGAGTGATATAATCATGTTTCCTACCCCCAGTGTGGCCCACACAATATTGGCACAGCTGCAGCATCCAGGATGCTTTATGATTATGAAAATGAGGTGAAACAGAGAGCGGCAAGCTGTCTCTCGCCTCCCGTGGCCAATCACCTCGCTCCACATACACACACACACACGTACACGCACACACCTCAACACACCCAGTAGCACACCCCAAACTGCTAAGCGAAACCCCTACCACTGATGAGATTGTCTGTGGTTCAGTATACGGAAAACAAAACCTGTGTCCTTCCTGTTGTCTTTTTATCGCCTTTATAACTCATTAAAAAAGTGTGCGTTCTAAACCTCTCTCCCAGCACAGACACACAAGTGGTAATGTCCTATTAAGAGTGACATGCCCCAATGAGGAGTTGACATGATCTGGAGGGCTGGCTGTGGAGCCAGCTGACCCCGCCCACAGGTGTGCCCCCCCGCCCTCCCCCCTCACCCCCAGGGGCCCCCCCGGCTGGGGAGCCCCAGCAGTGTCAGCCAGGGTGAAAGCTGTGACAGTGACTCCACCACGACTCAGTCTCTGACCGAGATGGCATCTGGAGTTCCAGAAGGCCTCTGTGATCTATGTAGGTAATGTCATGTAACCCTCAGACAGTTTGCAGATGGGATGTCGTTGGATCTCTATGGTAGCTCAGAGACAGCAGGGTCACAGCCAGGGAAATGAGACCCTACAGGCACAGAGCTGGAAAGCATATGTATGTTGATGGTTGGCTTAAATCGGTGTGTGTGTTTGTGTGCGTGTGCAGTACATGATCATAGCTATACATCCAAGTGTACGTCTGTCTGTGTGTGCGTGTGTGTGCGTGTGTGGGTGTGTCATGGTTCTAGAAGTAGAACAGAGAGAGAGGAAAAGAGAGAGAGACAGAGACAGAGACCAGGAGAGGACCTATTAGGTATCCAGGAAGGGGAGATAGGGCCAGTGACCTCTCTAAGCCATACTAAACACAGCAATCAGAGCAGATCCAGGGCTAAGATAACTGCCGTGCTGAAGGAGGCAGACAGTTCAGCAGCCTTCTCCCTGCTTCGACTGGGAATCACAGTTTGTAATGGGTATGTATCCATGTCACTTATTTACATATCAAAAATTCTATGAACGGAGAAGAAAAACGCGCGTGAAAACGCAATATTTCGAAAGTAGGCTTTCAGATCACTGCAATTTTAGACCCTTATCTTGCGCTTTATTTACACTTGATATTTCTCTTGTGTGTTTTTATACAGTGCCCTCCAAAAGTATTGGAACAGTGAGGCGAATTCCTTTATTTTTGCTGTAGACTGAAAACATTTGGGCTTGACATCAAATAATGAACGTGAGACCAGAGATCAACGTTTCAGCTTTTATTTCCAGGTATTTACATCAGGATCTGATGCACAACTAAGAAAATATCACATTTTGTTTGAATCCACCCATTTGTCATGTGATCAAAAGTATTGGAACAGATATACTTAAAACATATTTAAGTGAATAAGACTTAATATTTAGTTGCAAATCCTTTGCTTTCAATAACTGCAGCAAGTCTGTGACCCATTGACGTCACCAAACTTTTGCATTCTTCCTTTTTGATGCTTTCCCAGGCTTTCACTGCAGCCTCTTTCAGTTGTTGTTTGTTTTGTGGGGTTCCTCCCTTCAGTCTCCTCTTAAGCAGGTAAAATGCATGCTCTATAGGGTTTAAGTCTGGAGATTGACTTGGCCAGTCTAATACCTTCCATTTCTTGCCCCTGATGAACTCCTTTGTTGTTTTGGCAGTGTGTTTTGGGTCGTTATCTTGCTGCATGATGAAGGCTCTGCCAATCAGTTTGGTTGCATCTTTCCTTAAATTGGCAGACAAAATGTTTCTGTAGACTTCCGAGTTCATTTTGCTGCTGCCATCATGTGTTACATCCTCAATGAAGATTAATGAGCCCGTCCCAGAAGAAGCCATGCAAGCCCAAGCCATGACATTACCTCCACCGTGTTTCACAGATGAGCTTGTGTGTTTGGGATCATGAGCAGTTCCTTTCTTTCTCCAAACTTTAGCCTTTCCATCACTTTGGTAAAAGTTAATCTTTGTCTCATCAGTCCATAAAACTTTGTCCCAGAATTTTTTAGGTTCATCTCTGTACTTTTTGGCAAATTCCAGCCTGGCCTTCCTATTCTTCTTGCTAATGAGTGGTTTGCATCTTCTGGTGTAGCCCTTGTACTTTTGTTCATGAAGTCTTCTGCGAACAGTAGATAGTGATACCTTCACTCCTGCCATCTGGAGGTTGTTGCTGATCTCACTAACAGTTGTTTTAGGGTCTTTCTTTACAGCTCTCACAATGTTTCTGTCATCAACTGCTGATGTTTTCCTTGGTCTACCTGTTCGACGTCTGTTACTTAGTACACCAGTAGTTTTCTTCTTCTTCAGGACATTCCAAATGGTTGTACTGGCTATGGCCAATGTTTCTGCAATGGCTCTGATTGATTTTCCATCTTCTCTAAGACTCACAATTGCTTGTTTTTCACCCAAAGACAGCGCTCTGGTTTTCATGTTGTTTTCACCTCTGAATACAGTCTGCATAGACAAAACCTATCTTACCCAATCTGAACCTGAGTGTAGACATTCAGTGGTATTTATTGATTGAATAATGTATGTAATAGGACACACCTGGGCAACAAAACACACCTGTCAGTCACATGTTCCAATACTTTTGCTCACGTGACAAATGGGTGGGTTCGAACAAAAAGGTGATATTTTCTAATTTGTGCATCAGATCCTGATGTAAATACCTGGAAATAAAAGCTGAAACGTTGATCTCTGGTTTCACATTCATCGTTTGATGTCAAGCCCAAATGTTTTCAGTCTACAGCAAAAATAAAGGAATTGGCCTCACTGTTCCAATACTTTTGGAGGGCACTGTATATATTATTTGGGAAAATATGTCTTAAGGATGGTTAAGGGAGGCTTTCCTTCTTAAGGTGTGAATATGTCAGAGAGCACCATTCCAAGATGAGGTTAATAAACTTCTGCACCGAAGATTGAGATGGGCCGCACAAACACAATACGCATAATCTGATTTAATCATTAGATCTGCTCAGCTCCACTGGGATAGGGACAGACTCTGGGAGAGACTGGGCCCCTGGTTTCTAATCTGATCTGCTGAATTCTTAACTGCATCAGGGGTGCATGGTCTGGGCCTGTGCAACCACCTGCAAGCCTCTCCACGCCTTTCCCTTCTCTCTCTCGCTCTCTCGCTCTCTCTCTCTCTCTCTCTCTCTCTCTCTCTCTCTCTCTCTCTCTCTCTCTCTCATTCTCTCTCTTCTCTTTTCTTCTCCCCCCCTTTCTCCCTCTCCACCACATCCCATTAATAACCATCAGAGCCATTTCCATGTCTTAAATATGCAGGTGCACCAGGACGCCAATTGAGAAATCATCAATGCACCTGCTAATTGCGCTAACTGCAAGGTTTAATTCCTTAATGTACGCCTTGTAACCGAGACAACCGAATAGGAGGTGATTTGGATCATTGAGAATGGCAGAAAAGTCTCTGTGTCCCACTGGGAGGGAGAGAGAGAAAGAGAGAAAGAGAGAAAATGCAACGAAAGACAGGAACTGGGTGGGAGCAGAAGAGGAAAAGTTTAATGCATAAACATTGCGGAAATGTGTTTGGGCTGGAAAACATTGGAGCCCTCTCTACACAATGGATCCACTTAACTATAATATATTAACACAGAGGGCCCATTGTCGGGGGAGAGCCTACTTTCATACATAATCATTTGCGTCAAGTGCTTCCTTAGTATGGGCTCCAAGTTGCTATTGTTCAGAATGTGTAAAATGTAAAAAGTACAAGTGATTGGAAGCATTTCTAAAGTGTGATTTGGTGATTGTTAGAGGATTGTTGTTGTTGTAGCAGCTTTCTGCTCAGACCAGTTTATAGTCAGTTTATTAGAGTTTGAAGTCATCAAAATAGGACCTGAAAGGAAGCATCCTTGAGAGCAAACGGCTATTAACATTGTTTTTATTTTCTCTTCTCCTGTCTAGTTTACCTCCACTCGGATTAGCTGAGAACTTGTTCTACCAACAGCTCCTCAACCCCCTACCCTCCCACAAGCCACTGTGGTAGATTTGGCAACAAAGACAATTGAATTTTCTTCTGCCTGTTGCAGCTATCTGTATTTTCATAAATCACTGCTTGGTGAGTGGGTAGCTGCATAGATTACTTACCGCTTGGTAAACATTTATCCGATAGGCCACCCACAGACGTGGGAAGAGGCCATCTCTTTCATTCTACTTGTGACATTTTACTTATTGACCATATAGAGAACGCACCATTACCTTATGGTCATCAGTGCATAAAATAATTTCAATTTATTGTCCTAAAGGCCATTCCGGGCGGGTTGACTTTTTGTTTGAAGTGGTAGATGAGGAGGACGGCCTCGTTCTCAAACGCCACCATTTTCAAAATGAAATCGATCGCTTGTCATCTATTGACGCTTGAAACAACGGATTCTTTCGAATGCGTTGTTCTCTGGACACTACGTCAATCAAGCTGAAATGTACAGGAAGACACACTGCGTCTACGAAAGGTTTGCCTTGTCAGGCTGAGCAGAACAGTTGATGTTGCACCAGCGGCGTAACAAGTACTTGGCGGGCCCGAGTGCAGATCTCACCAACGGGCCCCTTACCGACCTATCGTCAAGCGAAATTATTGACTGTTGACCTTAGCGATGCGCAAGGAAATTTAGGCTACTTATGATGTACAATTAAGGGTAACGACTGCTCCTTCTATGTGAAGATAGATGACGGTTTAAAAAGTGAACGTCTCTGACTCGCGAGTTTCTGGCTCTAGATTATGCTTGCTACAACACGGAATGAGCATAATGGAACAGTCAGTCATGAGCCGACGTATCTGCGACGTTTAAATAGAGCACAGAGATGAAAAGAAAATCTGATCATTTACCGAGGCTTATCCGACGTTATGAATGACGTTTCGATCTGTCATGTGTGCTATCTGGGTACTAGTAAAAAAAAAACAGTCACTTCGATGGTGAATATTTGATTTTATGTTCGTTAGATATGCTAGTTTACATTTAGTCTATCTAGCTTTAGCTATTTTCCGACTACATCCTGCACATAGTTTACTATATCTAACCTGGCTGCTGCCTGGTATGGCCTCGGCCTATATGTGAATTTTTATGACGTTTAATAGCCATGTCAACTGCATACACCAGACAGTAAACGTTATGTAATTATTAGCCTACCCTGGTGGCTGAGTTTCACACTCATTGCTGTTGCCGGGCTGGGGGTCAGACGTAGTGTCCTCTTCAACACGCTTCGACACAAATCCAAATGAGGATAGTTTTGACAGCTTTGCCACCCTTACATCTTGCTCTTTTCGTTCCTGCCGCTTTCTGGAGCCACTTTTATGTTAAAGGGAATGGCATGGGGTAGCCTAATTCGCTTCAAAACGCTAATGCAACACAACTGTAGTATCCCAACAACAACTGTCTGTGGTATTCCAACAACTGGATGGGAACAATCGTGTGTGGGTGGGCGGGAATCTTTGACAACAATATTACCCAGACATCCTTGCTATTTTTCGAGGGCAATATTACTTAATAAAAACGAGATTTGTGTCATTCAGCAAAAGGCAAATGAGAAAAAATGAATTATTTGCTGTTGTTAACACTGACTGTTTTTAAAATTTTTATTGGGCAGGTGATAGCTCAAAATTCTGAATAACTGACACCATAATTGAGAAATGTTTGCGAATTCATAAGACTGGATCACATGTGATCTACAACTTGCGGTTTTAGAGCGGTGCAAGGGGCCCGGTCAGATTGCCTTAAGGGGCCCGGTCAGGTTGTCTCACTTTTACATCGAGGACGGGCCCCCTTTCGCCACGGGCCCTAGTGCAGCTGCACTCCTTGCACTCCCTATAGTTACGCCACTGTGTTGCACTGCCTGTCATAAAGATGTGTCGTCATGAAAACTCGTACGGACTGGGCAGGAGCACCCGGGTATGGAGACCAATAACACGGCAAAGAAATGTCAGATTTGTATACCTCAAAATGACATCACCCGACGAGGCATGAGAAAGCCTGTCGACACGCTCTCATATTGGGAGAGGAATTTCCTCAGCTTTTTTACGAGTGCTTTTTGTGCAATTTTAAGAGGTGGATAAAGGTCACACTCTTAGTGGGAAAAAGAAGAAATTATAGACCCATTGGTAGCCTGGGATGGGATTTTCCCAACTACAAACGTAACTCAAAGTTTATACACACTGGGGGTTCTGTTCAAATGTGATTTCTTGAGTGTATAGACGCGTTCTTTTTTTGTGAAGTCTTAATAAAAGCATGGGTTTGTTTGTGTTATCCTCGGTCACCAGTCCATTTCTTTTTCACAAATTGTGTTCTAGAATTAGACTTTGACATTTTCTGCCGGCCCTACCACTTAGAGTTCTTATAGTGATCATTATAACTGGAGATCATTGTCTCTCTTCGCTGTCTTTCTTATAGGCCGACTCTTATTATAAAGAGGCGTTGCAGGTGCTGCAAAGTCTCAATTAGGAGGTTTTTAACTGAGGGGCACACAGCCTCTAACTCCCTACCACGACCAGACACCACGGCCCGCCGAATAATGGGTTCATCTTGTTTCAATCTGATTAAAATAGATTAATGTGCTCAGATGCTGTTGTTGGTGATTAATGAAGCTTAAAGCCCAGTTGGCTTGTGAACCATGAAGCGCTGTTAGCTGGTCTTATACCTGAATGTAGAGCGAGCACTTGACAGTCTGAAGGCAGAATCAGATAGCAGTTCCTCTTTTGTCAACGCTACGCTCAGGACGTGTTTCTCTTTTGGTGAACCATCCCAATGGTTCGATTCCCAATAAATGGAAATGCAACTGCTCACGGCACCTCTAACACAAAACCAGAAGTACGAAAGAACAACTGTTTCTGCATGATGCCGCTACTGCAGGCATTCAGATGATCTCTACATTAGAGGGGCTTCAGTGCAAGGCTCTGCTCCATCAGAGTTTAAAGGTTGACGTGGAGACTCCTCCATGGGGCCCTTGAAGAGCTCCCGGCAAGAATACAAATGGTATTCATTTAGTATTTCATTCCGACAGATGAATGAATGTTAAGTTTATACTGAGTGGCCTTTTATGGCTTCACCTCTCAGTTTTACAATTTTCTCTTTTTCGCTAAATGTCAGGGTGAAGCGGAGCGGTGGGCTCGGTTACCCGTTTATCTAGCGATCGCCGGCCTGTCAGAGGGGATGAAGGGAGAGAAGGAGAGAAGGAGAGAAGGAGAGAGCGTGGAGGAAAGGAATACAGGTTACCTCAACGCTTTACAGACCAGTTAGGAGGGCCCGGCCTTTTGTGGTTTGAGCAATGTTCCAGAACCGCTTTGTCATCTCTCACGCTCAACGTGTGACTTTTAAACCCGCATGACGGATGGCCCAACGTCCTGCTAGCTCGGCAAGCTCCTCTAAATGAAACAGGGAAATAGTATCACTCAACGTTTCCCCGAATCACACAAATAACCGGGAGCCATTTTAGATGCATTGCCGCGGCAACGCTGCTGACCTCGATGTGAACCCACAACCTTCTGTCTCTTATTTAGATTATGTGCTGCTGTAAATATCTGCTGTGGCCCTGCTCTCCTCTCTGCTGTTCTCTCCTCTCTACTCCTCTCCTCCTCCTCCCACCCCCTCTTTTGCCCTTATCGGCTACTCTTCTCTCCTTTCCTCTCTTCTCATTCTCTCCTCCTACCTCGACTGGCCCACTCTCCAACTCTCTACAGTTGCAAATCAGTGTATTATTATTATAATAATATTACTGATATTGTTTATGTTGAGCTGGTGCAGGGAGAATCACACAGCTAACTTGCAGGGAGTTTCAAGAAGACTCCGGTAGAAAACACATAGCTACAGATATAATCGGCCAAATCAAACCCAATTGCAAAATGCTGTTGCCGTTTGATTCCGGCCACAATTGATTTGCTTTATCATCCCCAATCAAACGGTACAGCAGGATACAGGCAGAGGAGGTAGGAAACAGCGTTTTGTGCTCCATATGAAAGGCCGCCCTCCTGCTGACTGATTGATATGCCTTATCGGAAGAGATGGAGGAAATTGCTATTGTCCATCTCATTTGTGCTCATTGATTCAGCTAAAGGCTAGCTGTCTGAGGCAGCACACAGGGCTGTAGTCTGGGACCATTCATTACAGAGAGCTCCGCAGGAATGACTTAGCCTGATGTCCGCCGTCCCACATCCACCGCGATCTGTGTTGTTACAAACATGAGAGAGAACACCCCCTTTCAGTGCCACCACCGCCCCTCTCAAAACATTTCCCCTTTCGTCATTGGGAGAAAATTCGCTTGTGGGATAAATCGCACCACCATACATAATTTAGAGAGCAAGTCGTTGTTTTTAAGCATTTATGATAGCGAGGGAAAAAAAGACAAATTACTCAGTCCTCAGGTTGATGGTGGCAACAATTTTATGGGGTTACATTGGGGTAGCCTAGCTAGCTAAGTGCCAACCGCCACGCTATCCATCGCTACTTAGAAGGGCTGTGGGGAGTAGCTCTCATTACCCCTCTCTTCTCACCCTCTCCTCTCCCCCTTCTCTGTACGGGGTCTTAAACTTCCCGCATCTCATCTCTTTATCCGCCTTGACACAGCCTGGGAGCCACAGAGGAACCGGCTCAGGCTGAAATATTCCTCACTAAAGAATTCTTTTCTCCCCATATTTCCGCCCGCGCAATCTCTGTAAAGCTCCCCTGTAGAACATCGGAGGCAATATTTTGTGACAGAGTTTCTCAGGCTATTAGCTCCGCCGCCTCCGAGAGGCATGGGGGGCAGGCAGAGCTCTCTCACAGGCCCAGCTGTTATCTCTGAGCCGAGGGGGAAACACACACACGTACAGACACACACACACACACACACAGGCGCCAGAGGTGCACAGCAGCACCTTCACCCACAGAAACACACATGCACA
>NC_061067.1:9923818-9992425 GCF_021917145.1 Hypomesus transpacificus
CTTCTATCAGCATTAGCGTTTCTAGACTCTCATGTAAGGTCTGAGAGAGACAGGCGGCCAGGTGCAAACAAACTTCTCCAGACACGAGTAACTCCAGGGGACTAGGGGGGGGGGGGGTGGGGGGGGGGGTGCAATGATGAAACGTTTATTTTCTGAACACCGTGTACACCTCAATCATTTCTTCTTGCAAGAAACTTGCAACTTAAAAGTTTGGATTTTTTCAAAGTGTAGTATCTGTACAAAAAACATATTTTTGCTTTATCATTTGCTTTTGTGTGCGTGTTTTGCACACTAACATGTTCGTTTTTCAGTTTTCAGAGTCTTCCGTGTGTGCTCGCACATCCATTCAAATAGTTTTGATCCGTACCGACGCATCTTCTCCCCATTCCGTGTCAATTTGGTTCTGTTGTCTGCATCACTCGCCTTACTGTTGGGACAGTCTGGAGCCCATGTGTGTGGGACTGTGTCAGGCCCCAGGGATTGGTCAACAGAGCGGAACCGTAAACAGGAAGGCCCTGGAGTGACCCAACCCCAGTGTGGGTTCCCCTGGGCTCCAGGGACTCTTCACATCCCTCGTTCCAGCCTCATTCCTGGGGCTCCTCTGAAAGGGGAACATAATAAAGGCCAATCAAAGCTAATACTTTCCAGTGGCAGCAAAACAACGTTTCATTAATCATCAATTTCATCGGATATTGTTCTTAAGAATGGTCTCCGTTATGAGACATGGGGTTTTTGGTGACCACAGTTTGAATAAGGACCCCAAATTGAGATTTGCATGGGCTAATTGTCCTCAGGATTCTGTTACATTGCTGCCCTCTAGTGGTTTCTGTTATCAAGAGGTCCGCTGTGGGCTTCTCACTCGTTTGTTTCCCTGGGACCACAGCAGTGATATTTGAACATGGTTGTCCTTACATATCTCTGCTATTCACAAGGCAGGTACATGAAGGTCAATGAGGTCCCCAAAATATTGTTTCCATCTCCGCAGGTGCTGGGAACCCAAACTGCAAAGTGGCTATTGTGATGTGCAGGAGCAAGACCCTGGATGCTAACAACAGGTTGGTAACACTAACAGCGTTGCTTGAAACAAATCCTTTTCTCACTTCATCCTTGCGCTCTTTTTCCCTGAAGCTTTTCGGCTCCAAAATACACACCACAAATAAACCGTCTCCACCCTTGTAACTGTTAAGATGAGTCATCAACATATGGCATTTGAGGGCTATGCCACGGCTTGTTTGCGGTAACCTTTACCTGCAGCCAGGCCATAACAAGAGGGATTTAACAGGAACATTGATGGCAAAGTACCACACCCTTGACTCTCACATTTATAGACATTTAAAAGATGCCATTCCCAGATAATACCTAGACTTGAGTTCAGATGTTATAGAGAAATGTTGACCATTTGATGTTTGGGCTTCCGGTACAAAATGTAATGTTAAATTAATGTTAAATGTTAATGATGATGATAGAAACAGTGATGCGTTCTTCAGACACGCTGACCACAGCATGATACTGGTCCCACTCCACACTCCTGGAGTAAACCTGATCAGACCACTCACTGTATTCGGACAGGATGGTGAGATGACATTCATATCCTTGACCTACAGTTTCCAAGCGCTACTAAGCTCATTTGATGTCTTTAAGATGTACATGAGCACATTGAAATCCACTGCTGTTCCATTTTCCACCCAGACGCTATCCACGGAGGACATTTTGAGATACAGTTCGACAATGTCCGTGTACCTTCCTCCAACATCATCCTGGGTTAGTTAATGACCCTTGGGGCATGTTTACATGATGACATTACATGAATAGCAGGTACCACGCTCCCTCATGATCTAATGGTATCTCTAGACCACCCCCCCAGTTTGTAATGGTATTGTCCATGCGTGCGTCCCTGCCCGTCCAGGGGAAGGGAGGGGTTTTGAGATCGCCCAGGGTCGTCTGGGCCCGGGCAGGCTGCACCACTGCATGAGGGCGGTGGGGCTGGCCGAATGGGCCCTGGAGCTTCTGTGTCAGAGAGCTGCCAACAGGAGCACCTTCGGAAAGAAACTCTACCAACACGTGAGTGCGTGCCGACGCACGCTTTAGGACAGGGGTGTCCAATCCTGGTCCTCGAGGGCCACTGTCCTGCATGTTTTAGATGTTTTCCTGCTCCAGCACACCTGTTTCAGATGAATGGGTCGTTATCAAGCTCTGTGGAAGCCAGGTAATGACCATTCATTTGAATCAGGTGTGCTGGAGCAGGGAAACATCTAAAACATGCAGGACAGTGGCCCTCGAGGACCAGGATTGTACGCCCCTGCTTTAGGAGAACTCGTCCGACCAATACATTTGTTTTAGTGTGGATGTGTCCATTGTATCAACATTTTATTTTGAAAAGTATCAAGTGTTTCCAGTTTTTTTTTAATTCTAATTAACGTGTATTTACTTTTGTACGCTTTCCCAAACCGTGTGTGCCTTTGTCCTCGTGACTCCAGGAGGTGGTGGCCCACTGGATAGCAGAGTGTCGTCTGTCCATAGAGCAGACCCGCCTGCTAACGCTCAGTGCTGCTCACGCCCTGGACACTCTGGGGAGCAGGGCTGCCAGGAAACAGGTAACACACACTCTACAGACACACACACACACACACACGTCATCCTGAGGAAACATTAGGAACATGGTTTCGGAGGAATTTCCGATGATGTTGGTTATGGTTTCAGAGTCAAGTCATGTCTAAAAGAAATGATGCCGTTTCCCAGCCCACCCTGGCCGCCATGCTAACTGGTTTCTCCCGCAGATTGCCATGATTAAGGTGGCTGCGGCCAGGATGGCCTGCGAGGTGACGGACTGCGCCATTCAGGTTCACGGGGGCGCGGGCGTGTCGGATGACTTTCCTCTCGCCCAAATGTGAGTCCATGCGTCACGGCACAACATTTGGTTCAGTGTTTTTCGTAAAGCACAAAGTAAGCATTCCAAATCTGACCCAAGGACCATGACATCAAACTGTGGGGGGTTAGTCAAAACATTTGCTGAGGTTGTCGTTCTCCACAGGTACGCGTACGCCCGCACCCTGCGCATCGCAGACGGGCCCGACGAGGTGCATCTGTCCTCCATCGCCCGCCTGGAACTGAGAGACCAGCTGAAGGCGGCCCAGGCCAAGCTGTGAGCCTGATGAAATATCACGCCAATCAGGGTTAGCCCAATTCGTTGTTTTTTTTCTTCTGATTAACACACAAATAATACTTTAACATAATTATTCTATCCAAAGTTTTTGTAACATAATTCCGTCTGAATTATTTGGTCCAACAAGGCAAACCAAATAGTTGCATGGGCCTAACCCATGCTAGCTGGAGAAGGGGGTCACAGATTGTCGTAGTGCATCAGGGCACAGGTGAACACAAAGCTGCAAGCGTGTACAAACACAAAAGGTGTCTGGTATTTCTGCTCTTTGCAGAATGTTTGTTGTCGCACGACACCCTACAAGCTGTCAGGCCTTTCTCTAGCAGATTGACATCTCTGCAAACCTCTAATACCTATTCTTATTACTCACAGGATCATATCAGACGGGGAGAAAAATGACTCACAGGATCAAAGCAGACGTGGAGAAAAATGAAGCCAAAGCGGTACTTCAATAAACAGATACTGTCTCAAATTATGATTGTAATAGTGAAAAAAGGCAGCCTCTACCTGATATCACTGTGGTTTAAAACCTGATTTCTGTGATTTGTGTACACTACACCCACTGATATGAACAGGTTAAAGATCTCCCGGCCTTAGCGTGGAGAGTGGAATTACTCTTTTGTTTGAAATTGTAATGTTGAATTACAGATTGCACACATTTTCTAAGAAATGTTGTACTGTAATGTCAGTGCATGTGTACAAATTGTCTGTTGCCAAACAGTAATACTTGCACTTAGATATTCACAGTAATACTTGCACTTAGTGATTCATGTTGCTTAACTACATGCTCTTATGGTTCTTCCCTTTGGCACTTATTTTGTGGTTGTTCACAATGTGTGCTTCTTGTTTTGGCTACCCGCAATGCTGTGGGGGTATCTTGTTATTATCAGTGACCTATGCATTTTGTAAAGCTCTCTCTTGGAAGTCGCTTTGGATAAAAGCATCTGCTAAATGAATAAATGTAATATACCACCGTCCAATATAACTCGTAGGTAAGTAAAAGCATAATCTCTTTAAGAAGTTTCTACAATGTCTCATATCCAGCTTTTCAATAAACACCCAATTATTATGAATCCTTTTAATGTGAACTACAAAAAAAGAAATGAGACGGCATGAAAATAAGACTACGTCATTGTCACACTCGGTACAGGTGTGGTCTACCACGAGGATGAATCCCATTGGGTGGGCAGGGAAGGGGGGAGAAGAGAGAGACACACACACAAATCTTATTTTTTACAATATAAAACAAAAACGGTGGCCCAATTGCCGTGGCAACACGTGCATAACCATTTTTCCTCGTCTGTACAACGACATTCAGGCAGAGAGAACCCCAACTGCCACTCCCAGTCCTTTTATACATCACAGCAGAGAGGGGGGGGGGGGGGGGGGGGGGGGGGGGGAGAGGGGGACAAAGACACAGGGGTCGGGGGAGTGTGTGTGTGTCAGTGTTTGCTTTTCTTGGACTTCTTGTGGGAGCGGTGTGGGGAGCGGGATTTGGAGCGGGACTTCTTGGCCGACTTCTTGGGCGTCCGAGAGCGGGACCTCCGGGAGCGTTTGGGCGTCCGGGGTGACGAGGGGGACCTGCGAGGGAGCAGGGGAGGGGGATTCAGCACCTGCTGCAAACTTGCACTACTACATGTTCCTCTGTACTGGCTAGCATGCGGCAATCATACTTCATCAAACTCTCCAAAAAATAAACATCTTAATACTTTTCTCCCCCCACAGTAAAGAATCCAATTATTATATTTCGATTTTTTTTGAGAGAGGGGAAGGGAGGGGGGGAGAAAAAAGTTAGTCTCTGTGTGAGTGACTGACCTTTTGGATGATTTCTTGGTGACGGAGCGAGGGGAGTCTTTGTGGGCGGAGCGCGACACGTCCTTGGGGTAGGATCGCTCGGACCTCTCGGAGCGCTCCGACCTCTCAGAGCGGGGCGAGGGCGAGCGCGCCCGCCGGCCGCTGCTCCGCGCCGGGCTGGGCGAGCCGCTGTGCCGGCGTTTCCTGGCGACCGCGGGCGACGGACGCCTAGCGGAGACATCAGAGGGTGAGTTACCGACGCAGGGAGCACACGCGCGCAGCGACATTTCGACTGGTGTCGACCGCAAGTACCTCTCTTTCCTGGTGGGCGTGGATTCCTCTTTCTCCTTCTTCACCTCTTTTACGCGGGCCTCGACTTTTTCCTTTTCCTTCTTCTCGCGCTCTTTCTCCCGTTCAAGTTTTTCCTTTTCCTTCTCCTACAAAAAAAAAGAAAAATCAAATTTGAGTTATATGATTGTACTGTGAGGCACCTTCAAGTCCCTGAAAGGCGCATTACAAATATTCTTCTTCATTTAAACGCCACTGAGCCCAGGAGAGGCTGTGTTTGTGGTGGTCGAGCTGGGTGGCGTCTCCCTACCTTCTGCAGCAGCTTGTCTCTGTAGTGCTCCACCTGCTCCTGGAGAGACTGGCCAGACTTCTTGGGCCTCTTCCCCGACTCAAGCTCATCCTGGAACTTCATCACTTTCACCTGCCAAGGAGAAAAACTACATTTTTCTAGGGGTGTGACGATACATCGTGGAACTATATATCGCAATACATTTTTTTACAATATGTATCGTAGAGTTATGGCAATATTTTTACAATACGACGTCCGTTTGATCCTATTGGTTGAGCTACCAGCACGCAACCTACTCTATACCTGCATCATGCGTACATTCATTGCATTCACAGAAATGCTTGGACTGAGTTCAGTAAATTGTATAAGAAATGTTTTGAAAATGTTTAATGTTTTGGAAATAAATCTGTTAGTTGAACTTCAGTTTCATATTCAAAAAATCCAAATATTGTGATACGTATTGTATTGTGAGCTGAGTGTATCGTTACACCCTTACATATTCCATAAAAATAACATTTGGAACCAATACAGGATGAAAGCGAAGTCGTTTTGGATAAAAGCGTCTGCTAAATGAATACATGTAAATGAAAGCAGAAGGTCTCAACCCCCCACCCACCACATGAAAACAGCATCATCTTATCAACGAAGGGAAATGTTTTTCGGGCTACCGTGCGTGTATCGTGTGTCCCTGACACGTGGACACGAGAACACAATTGTCTCATCCAAAAAGATCCGTGAACCTAAAGGCCGAGCCAGTGTTGAAGGTGGGAGGCATGCGGGGTCATCACCTCGATCTCCCTGAGCTTGGAGCGTTTCTCCTCGTTCAGGCCGGACTGCTTGACCTTGCTGTCCGCCGGCTCCTCCTTGACGGGGTTGGAGTAGCTGTGGGGGTCCTCGGAGCACGGACTCCTGTCGTCGTCGTCGCTGTCCACCTCGTCCCTACTGGGAGGCACAGCAGGTTTAGTACATGAACATTCATTCACATGCAAATTTAACAGTGTGGTTCTTGGTTGGTAGGGCTCACAGGTAAAGGTTCTTCCTACTGCAACGACTACATGAATGAACTTCAGTTGACTCAACTGTCATAATAATCCATGACTGGGCATTCGAAAACATATATACAAATATATCCGTATCATAAATACATATCTGGATGGTTGAGAGAATTCCAACTCACTTGTTCTCTTCCGGCTGCTCGAACACCTCCCATTTGGAGGTGGTCACCGCTGAACGGGAAACGGACAAACAAACACCACGTCAGTGAAGACGACGCCTGGAATGTGTGCCAGCAGAAACAGGCAGCGCGTGCCTGATACTCCCGGTCCCCATGCGCTTACCTTGGGCCTGCAGCTCTGCTTCGTCCACCGCTTCCCACTTGGAAGGAGCCACTTTGAAGGCGGCTGCTTTGGCCGCTGCGTTCTCCACTGTAGGACGAGGAGAGAGTCAAGTTATGACGTCACGTCCCCGACACCTGGTTCAAACAGCCCCCCCCCCCCCCTGGCCTTCTCAAGGCCTCGCATGGGCTTCAGGTCGACTGATTTTTTTGATGATTTATTGGACAGTTTTTAAGTTGAGTGAGTGAGTGAGAGAGTGAGTGTAAGAGTAAGAGAGAGAGAGCGAGAGAGAGTAAGAGAGAGAGAGATGCAACAAAGGGTCCAGGCCAGATTCAACCCCATTCCCAATAAATCCCCAGTTTTTGTACAAAAGGCTTCTCTCTGGCCTCTCTAAGCTGAACCACTCACAGGGCACCCCGTCCAGATCCTCCTCCGGGGCCTTGATGGGAACACCGTCCAGGTCCTCCAGAGGGGCCCCGTCCAGGGGGGCCCCGTCCATCACGGCCCCGTCGATGGGCATGCCGTCCACGTCCTCCAGGGGAGCCCCGTCCATGTCCTCTCCGATGGGCGCCCCGTCGATGTCCTCGGCCGGCTCGGCCAGGGCCGGGGCCAGGGACGGGGAGCGCTCCAGGGCTGCCGTCTGGAGGGACAGACGTTTCAGTTAGGCAGTGAGAAGAGGGCGTCAACGGCCGTGGACTACATTTCCCACGGTGGCCTGGCGTGCTGTTTTTAAATTTTTATTTTGTATCTGCGCCAAAAAACTACATTTCTCACTGGGCCCGTGTACATCTCAAAATGTACTACCTCGCCAATGTTGTTCACCTACATGTAGAACTACACCTGTATTCAACTATCGCTAGCTAATGCCGGGTTTTTTTCTTAGCATGTGGAGGAGGATTTCCTAATATTAGGAAGAGAAAGAGGGGGGTTGGGGGAGAGGAGAGCAGAGCCCTCTGCTCACCTCTATGACAGCAGCCAGGGTGAGGGGGGCCACCTCCTTGTCCTCCTTGGACAAGTTGACCAGCCCCAGGAAGATGTTCTGCAGCTTGATGAGGAAGGGGTCCGGGTACACGGCCCAGTCCTCCCACGCCCGGAAACACGACATCACCCGTTGCTAGGGGGCAGGAACAAGGGAGGAATTTGAATTAAGATTTGAATTTGAAAAAGAAAGACAATTGTGTGTGTGTGTTGGGGGGGTTGTGTTCATAGAAACTAAATCATTGTACCTTGAAGTTTTCCGATTGGAGGTGACCCTGTATCGTCCTGTATGTGGCGTTGAGGTCGGAGAAGATCTGGCAGAGCTTGGTTTCGAAGCTGGAAGACAAGAAAGACACGCTCAAACACGCAGTGACGCGACTCTGGATAGAAGCACCCCCCGCGAGTCGGCCCTCGAGGCCCGACAAACGGACGGCCACGGGGAAAAAACATCACTTACTACTTCCTGTAGTACGAAGCGTTGGCGACCTTGGCGGACGAGTTGTACAGCACGTCGGAGACGAGGTACAAGCGAGCGATCTGAAACGCGAGGGGAGAGGAGGAGACAGTGTCACCGCTGTGGCCACACAGAAACGACACGGGGACTCGTAGGGGGTCCGGCGCGAGAGGGGGGGGGGGGCTCTTGCCTTTTTGGGGAGGGGGGTCTTGAGGATGGAGAGCGACTCGGCGACGCACTCCACGATCTCCTCGGCAGCCTCGGCGTGGCTGAGGCAGAAGAGCATGGCCTCGGCCACGTCCCCCTTCCTGGGGCTCAGGCCTCGCAGCAGCTCCTCAAGCTTGTCACGCTCCCTGGGGGAGGGGGGAAAGATGTGCGGTCAAACCTTGGCTACTGCACTGAACCACAGAAAAAAAACCTTGGCTACTGCACTGAACCACAGCAAAAAAACCTTGGCTATTGCACTGAGCCACAGCCCCCAAAAAACTTGGCTCGTGCAAAGAGAGAAAAAAAATTGATCAGAACTTGGCTATGGCACTAAACCCCAGCCATTTCCTTGACCTTCCTGCTTGTGTATATTCTAAACAACATCCCTAAAACACAGTGCTAACATACTGCTAGCCTACAAACAGATGTTTCCACGTGAAGGTGGGCCCGAGTGTAAATTGGGTCCAGTTTCACTCATGTCCCTGACTGTTCCCCAGTTACTAAATCCCAGGAGGTTTCCACCGTGTGAGCCCTGCGCGAGACAGTAAAGGAACATACTCTTCCTTCAGGCAGCCCTTCTTGCCAGGCTCCTCGTCCTCCTCCTCCTCCTCTCCCTCCTCGAAGTTGCCGTGCAGGTAGGGGTTGAGAGGAGGGGGCCGCCACAGCGAGCCGTTCTTGAACATGCGGAACTCGTCCGTCCGCCATTTTGTCGGCGCTTCTCCCTGGAGAGGCGGAGTTCAAGACCGTTTTCAGACTCACTTGGAGATGGTGACGCTCGTCGTGGCAGCGTATCTCTATGAGGTAAATAACTCGACCCTGCGTATGCCTAACTCGAATTTGAGTAGTAATATGGTATGTCTTGTGTGTCTGACCTGAAGTATGGAGTAGAGTTTCCACCGGTAGTACACGTGGGCTGGGCTCTGGTTCTCAAAAAGAAACCTGGGTGTCGACAGAGAACGCAACCGTTAGTCCAATGTGTCAAACGTGATGCAGCACGTCGCTTAAAAACGTTTTCTAGCGCGCGCACACACACACACCTGTACATGGGGTTGTTGAGCTCTCGGTTCATTATCATGGCTTCGAACATGGGGCCTTCACGCACCACAAACTCGATCATTCGGTGGATGAGAGAGAGCAAATTCCTAGAAGAAAAACACAGTTAAAGCACACGGATTCAGAGTGGCCGACCCTTCTTCCAAATGCTGTGTGTGTGTGTGTGCTAGCCTTCCCTACAGCTGCAGGCCTAAACACCCTTCACAAACAACAGGAATGTGTAATACAGCAAATCAAAAACTTATTTGACAGTGGGAGGGCTATTAAATAATACACAATTGTGCACTTTAATGCCGAGGGATCGAAAATGGATTTGCCTAAACTGAAATGTTTTCCCTACTTTATTTACACAACTAAAGTTGAGATATAATGGAAAAGGGAGAATAGTAGAACTGAACAGGATAGGCTGTAACAGGAGAGGGGATTGGGTAGACACTAGATTGGCAGACAAAATCAACCAATACAGTGCCTCTGCAATGCCCCTCCAACTCCTGACTTAACGGAAGAACCAAAGCAGTATAGGATTGTTGGCCTAAATAGGCTAAATGCCAAAAACAGAGACTTCTAACCAAACTGGTGAGAAGGAATTCAATGTAAATTGGTTGTCTAATGAAAAATTGTGAGAAGAGACAGGATAAGGGGGGGGGGCATCATCTAGTGGACTGAGTATTAGCCTAAAGTGGCCAACAAAACAGTTTGTCTTTCATTGGACAACACAGATCACATTTACTTGGTAGCACTGGAGCTGATCGTACCAATGGCGGGGGTAAAATTCTGTATACTTTCCCAATCCATCCCATGATGCTTTGCAGGGTCCCTCGCTGCCGTAGACAGTTCAACTTGTGCTGCTCACCAAGGCCAATGTCAAAGGTCATAGAGACTAATATTGGGGGGGGCAGGGTTTGGATTTCTCAGCCCAGGGGGCTAGGTTTGACCTGAGCCCCTGATTGGGTGACAGAGGCCATGGGGGGGCGGGGCAGTCCAGATGAGCAATAGTCAGGGGAGGCAGGGAAGGGCCTATTAAAAGCCTGCGCGGTGGGCATATGGGCGTGTTAAGTATGTCACCTAATCATCAAAATATGCCACTTGATGGTATGGTGAGGTAACATGTACGCTATGTGGTGATTCTAGGTCAATCGATTGCTATGACAGCGCCTAAACTACAACTACATTTAGTCATTTAGCAGACGCTCTTAGCCAGTGCTATGACATGATGTTTGCTGGACAGATTTAGATGAAGTGTGAAAATGACCGACATACTTCTAGAGCATACCGAACATGAGTCAGTTCTATGAGTGGCGTTGGTATTTCAGTTTACAGGAAGCCTGGAGGACACAGAGGGGGCACCTGCCTCGACTGTTGCTCACCCACACTGAACGACCCCCCCTGTAGCATGCAGTGATCCAATTGATCAAGACGTTTTGGGTTCATTCTAATGGGATGTTTTTCTACGTTTTTACACCAATTAAAAAAGGAAAAACATGTACCTTTCTGTTGGGATAACCACTTTGACTATGGCTTGCGACAGAGTCTGTATATGAAGTCACATCAGATAATAAACATAGAATATGTGAGTATTGTTAAAAGGCAACAGGTGCAAAAATATATATAGAAATATTGATATAGAAAATGCATTTTGTTTTTGAAAACTGCATAGAAAAAGAACAACTTTCCTTTACTGCTATCAGTTTGACTAAAATGGCACGCTAAGCACTGCATATAGACATGTCTAACTTCCACACACTTACCATTTCAATACTCTAAACACCTTGGTTCTACCAACTGAAAAAACTTCCATCTCTCATCCTCTCCTTCCACCCCCTCCTTTGAAAATGCCACTCTATTCTACCCAAAGCCTAGACAAAAGCAGGACTAGAAACTAGGACCAGCTAGGACCAGGACAGTACAAGGCCTAAATCCCCCTCCCCAGCAGAATGACTCAGAAACGAGGAGAGCTGACGGGATGGCAGTTACCTTGTCAAACTCCTCCTTGTTTTTGGGCGGGGGGAGGAGGGCGGCGTTGGGGTTCTTCAGCCTCTCGCGGGGCTGGGCGTTGAAGGGCAGACCGGAGGGGGGTGGGGGCAGCGTGTGTTCCATCATGGAAGGGGGGATGTAGATGGGGTGGGGGGGGATGGGCACACCCTTGCCCCAGCCCAGCTTCATCTCAAAGTTCATAATCATCTTGCCTGGGAGGGAGGAAAAAGCCAGTTGACCAGCCGTCTTACGAGGGGGGGCCCCGTCGTGGACGCTACCATTCTGATGTCTGACACCTGGCCTGGCTACGTTTTGGAGCACTTCTCCAAGCTGACCCTCCTCTCTAATGAACAGCAGACAGGGGCAGACGTGGTCTAAATAAAGATGCACTGGATCCACGTTTTTTTCAATTCCGATCTCAATACAAACTTGCAGATACCGATACTAATTCCATAGCTACATTTTTTATATTTTTTTGTATTAACCACACACCACTTATTAAAGAGCAAATACATGCACAGAAATGCGTGTGCTTTGGGATCAGCGCCGTCAGTCCGATCTCCGACGAGAACAATGGCGTTAGGATCAGCATCCAATCCGACATTGGATTTGGTCCCATCTAAAGCAGCGGCTCTCAACCCTGGTCCTCAGGGTCCCACGGTCCTGAATGTTTCTCTCTTCCAACACACCTAACTCCAACGACTGGGTTGTTATCTAGCTCAGCAGTCGCCCAGTAACGATTCCTTCATTTGAATCGGGCGTGTTGGGAGCAGGGAAACATCCAGAACATGCAAGACAGGTGGGGTCCCCCTGAGGAGCAGGGTTGAGAACCACTGTCGGATGCAGTGCTGTGGCGTGACCGTGGGCCTTTTGGCCTACCGTTGAGGTTCTTCAGCGCCCTCTCGGCGTCTCGTCGACTCATGAAGGCCACAAAGCCACAGTTCCTCTCGCGGGCTCTCTCCTCGTCCGTCCTGGGCCACATGATCTTCACGCTGGCCAGAGGGCCGTAGCGGCCAAACTCCTGGCACAGCATCTCCTCGTTCATCTGCCAACAGAATGACGGGAGAGCGTTGCTTTAGAGCCGTAATATGTTGATATACTGTGATGTGTTGAAGGCATCTTTATTCCTTTGCTTGCAGGAAAAAAACAGTTTTTTACGCCGACGTTTAACGTTACTAGTGTATTTCGCAGGGTCACGGCAAAATACATAAACGCATATCTTGATTACCTCAGGCCTAAAAGATCCAAGGTTATGGTGCTTGTGACTTTTTGGGGCCATCTTTCAGAAAAGGGGCCTGCAAAGTTACCTGCGGATTGATGTTCCCCAGGTACAGGTTTGTCGTCGAGGGGTCTCCCACGTCGTGTGAGCCGGGGGCTGACTCGTCCAGGACTGGGGAGCACAAGGGGAGAAAAAAAGAGGGGGCCTTTTCTACACAGTCTGCAGGGAGCCACGCACGCGCTTAGCCAGATGGAAGATATGAATCAAAAGCATGCCACTGTAGTGAGTCAAAATTACCACTGGACGGACGGTTTCTTCGCGAAGAACCATCCGCTAAAAGAAGCAGAAAAAGCAGTGTGAACGTTGTTTTCGAAGCCAAGGAAAGGGTATGTCGGGGTTGGGTGTGTGTGTGTGTGGGGAGGGGGGGGGGGGGGGTTGTGAGAACAGAAGACGCAGGATCTAAACGCAGGAGATTCGAGAACCAGGAGATTTCGTGGAGGGTTCGGCAGCCCAGCTCAACTTGCGGCGGGGGGGGGGGGTCACGCGTAGGACTTACACGAGCGCCTGCCGTCCGCGCCGGACAGGGGTTCGAAACGGCTGACTCGCCCTTTGTTCTTGTGCCTCTCGTCCCTCTCCTCCTGAATCCTGCGGGACAAGACGGGGAGCGTTACGCAACCAAGGGCAACCCGCCGAGAAGTACAGTTAGGATGGAAGGAGGAGGCTGTCAGGGGAAAGCGACGCTTACTGTTTCAGTTCTTCCTTGAAGAGCTCCAGGTTACTTTTTTTCTTTTCTTTTTCAGTTGGTTTCTTCACACTCTAAAAATGACAACCGGGGGGGGGGGGAGGGGGGAATGCCAAGTTGTGAGGGAAAGTTTAAGGATTTCCCCTGGGACATCGGAGAAAATTCAAACCAGTAAGAACGCTAACCCCACTGATACATACCGGCACATGTCTTTTGTCTATCGCTAAAAACTGCGGAGGGGTCTCTAAAGGCAAGAAGCTTTTGGCTTCAAAGCGGGACTTGGGTTTGTACAATTTGCCCTTCTTATCATCTGCGGCAGCCTCCTCTGTGAAAGGAAACGTAGGAGACATACGGGGAAGACACAGATTAGATCGAAGGCATAGGTGGCCCATGAAGTCATGTAGCATCGAGTATTGCGCAGCTTCGCATGTGCCAAACTGTTGAAAGACGTCGATTTACCTTTAGATGCATTCGCAATTCCACCTCGGACGAAGGCTTTGACCTTTCCGTCTCCGCCTTCAAATGCAGCGAGAAACTCCTCATAAATCTCTGCGGCTGCTCGTTCATCCTCCTGCATAGAAACAGAACCGTTAACCACACATATACCCTTTGTTTCAATGTATTTAACCAAACATATACCCTTATCAGTTAGGTCATGTACATATGTGAACAATAAATACAGCAAATGGCTATCAAGTGAAATTGTATGGTCAGACGTTACCTTCTTTTTGATCTCATCTTGCTCTTTTTTGCTAAGGGTCCTCTTGGCCACGGCCATTTTCCCGATGCTGAAAGATTTCAGCTTGCTCTCAAGCAGCGCCTAAAGATGTAAACAAAACACATTAGGGAATCTGATAATGTAATGTGCGGTACACCATGCTGAACTACACAATACCTAACCAGTTACAAGATATACAATTAAGTGCAGTCATGCGTTAAGAGTACACCGGTTTGCAATGACAACTAACAAGTTACCATTGCTGATTTTTACAACTTATGTACACAGCTAAAGAGCAAACTAGACTTTGAATGACACAAAAGGGTCTTCACAAGTAGTCTATCTAGCTCTCCAGTGATATCCTCTCCGTGATAACTTCCCAATTAGCAAGCTGTAGATTTAGTTAAGTTAGGTTAACAGTAATGTGACAGAACCTCGGGAGCACTCCACCTTGCAAAGTTCCCTGTCTAGCAGGCCTGAGCCTGAGGGCTTGCCTAGACGCTCAAGGCGGCAAAAAAATATAGACTTGTGAATGTAGCAGCCCTAGCTAGCACCAGGCTAGTAAAGCTACAGTAGTGGGCTGATGGTGGCAACATCGCCAGTGATCAAGGTGACACCAAGTTCCTAAAAATGTCGGCACAGATTGATAATAATGTTGAACGCTAGCCAACAAGTATCATGCCCGTACCCGTCATTATTGAACTAACTGTTTATGCCTTGGTGGTCCGCTCGTTTAGCTAACTAGTGCTAGCTAGCAAGGCCTAACTAAGACATCAGGTTGACTTACGTCGTCTGGTGGCTAGCCTAGTTAGCCTAGCCTAGCCTAGCAAAGTGTTAAGGCTGCACTCCACACTGCAATCTTGCACGTGCAGAGCAATACAGACGCACTACTTGAGCTATCAAGACTGTTAAAATACAACAGTATTTACCACGCTGAACAACATTTAACAGTAAATATATCATACGAGTTTAGTACAAATAAATTAACCTTTGCGCTGGCTTTTTGAGATCCACCAGGCGTTCCGTCCGCCATCTCCGTTCCTTTGAAAAGGTTATAATCGATTGCCGATTCTTGGATAAAGTAAATGTAGTCTATAATAATCAAAAACCGATATAAATTATGATCATTATATATTTAGTTTTGCTTCCTTGATATCAGTACATCTAATGCCTATTCCTATACAAAATATCTAATAATGTAATCACACTTATTTGTGTATCTCATCAAGATAATGATAATGATATTTCAATAATCATATGGTATTACTATGGTTTTTATATATAGGCTTGAATATTGTTAAGACTGAAAATTGTAAATGTAAATTGATTCAGTAGCGCGATGTAGGCGCACAAATATACAGTCCGTGAGTTTATTCCTCTTCTAATCCACCAGATGGTGCCATTCTCTATCGGTGTGTCTATAGATTTTTTCTTCCACTCTTGATGTTTATTTTACTGTATACTGTTTACTATGTGTGGGAATTTTAGTTTCATGTTTTGGTAATAGAAGCATTGTTTTCATCGTCCCACAATACGATACCGAACAAAACGTTTTTTTTTTTGTCAAAACAGTATTCTAAATGAAAATGAATACAATATAAGTGGGATGGTTCAAGAAACCCCATCTATAATTATAAGTAGCCTAATTACTGCCTACCACTTTCAAATATAGGTAGGCCATATCATTATATAGGCTACTATATCTTTAGAGGAAGCATTATCATTATCAATAAAAGTGTAATTCTTCTTTGATCGATGATTATGTGTATTTACATCATCTGAACGTCTGTCTGTCTGTCTGTCTCTGAACATCTGTCAGTCTGTCTATCATTTTCATGTTTCATTTTCTCCTGTAATTATGACCGTAGCTCACATAGCTCACAGGTCTAAATATAAGCACGACTTAACAGTAGGCTACACCTTAATAGGCTGAGAAAAATAATAACCGTATAGTTGTGCCACGCAGCTAGCCTATAAAGGCTATAGGCAATAAACAGACAGTGCCATTAAATAATTTTCTTGAATATTTATTGGTTAGTGAAGTGAATATTTCCATGTCATTGTATCTCATAAACTCAGGGAACCAGGAGTACCCACTTCCCCTACTTCCAGCGCGTCTTTTATCCCAGGTTTTGGAAAAAGGCAGCTGCCTATTGCTCCCCTCCCTTCTGCTACGCAGAACAAACGCTATATTCATCTGCTCCAGCTTGCAGTCAGAGAAACTCCCTCCAGGAACTTCTGGGTACTTTTCCTCACCGTTTCAGCTACTGAAAACAATGCCATTCGTGCCACGGGGCGAAAACAGGCGAAGTGCCCGGTCCATTAACCAGACAATGTGGAGAATATGCAGTATTTTTTGCGCATGGGGTGTTGTGTTTTTGACTGAGGTCTGCGCGCAGTCACAAAGGAGGTACATGTAGCCAAATGTACTTTATTCATATCTTTGAACTCTGTGAATTTTTCAAAAGCGTTTACAGAATGAAAGTGCAAAGGTGGTATACAGGATCGGTTACTCAGGGATGAAACGGTAGTTTTGTTTGGGATGAATCTGCAGTCTGCGCTCTAGGCTTCCAATCAAGACGCATTGACTGGTGCATTGCTGAGAGAGTCAAATATAATTAAGCTTCCGTTCTGGGTTATTACAATTCTCACCAGGGAGAATCTAAAATATTTGTTCTTTCTTCTCAGACCGACGTTCACATGCGGTGGAAACCTAACTGGAGATTCAGGGGTTATTGGTAGCCAGGGTTACCCTGGGGTGTACCCCCCAAATACCAAATGTGTCTGGAGAATAACGGTAAGACAAACTTTTCTTTAATACCCAGGCTACCTAGGCAATACATAATCTGTCATTCTACATGTTAAAACACATTGATAATAAAGTCTGCAATAGCTGCAAAGATATTCATTATCAAACCTTAAAAAATCAATTGTTGGTATTTGGATTGTTGCCACAGAACGCCCCTCAGGCTGTTTCTCAAGCCTTCATCACTTTTTCAGCTGGCCACCTGCCTAGTGTTATGGCTAGAATGAAATAGGTGAAATCGTAGATGCCTTAGGCAATGACTTGTCATTACAGTTAATCAGGAGAAAAAAGACACCATCTCCTTTACTTGATCACAACCCATTTAGGCCTGCAGGCCTTCTGTAAATCAGCCTGGTCCTGTAGGCCTAACCACATTGTAAGCATCAGACTGTTAACACTTTCACACTGTTCAAACCTAATGAAGCCTTGGCTCAAATATGCCTCACTGTGTGAGCGGTATGTCTCCACAGGTCCCTGAGGGCAAAGTCGTGGTCCTCTCCTTTCGCTCTATCGACCTGGAAAGCGACAACCTGTGTCGCTACGACTACGTCGATGTGTACAGCGGCCATGTTAGCGGCCAGCGCTTGGGGCGCTTCTGTGGCACGTTCAGGCCCGGTGCACTGGTCTCCACGGGAAACAAGATGCTCCTCCAGATGATGTCTGATGCCAACACAGCTGGAAGTGGCTTCCTGGCAGTTTACTCGGCTGCCCAGCCACATGAGAGAGGTAGGGATTCAAGCTGGTGCCACACACTAGAATGGGTACTTCACTGGGTTTAATTGGTTAGCTCAATGTTGTTTGGTCCTCTGGTGAAATAAAGGATGCAGTACAGGGTTGCAGTCATGTCTGCTAATCTCCAGCCAGCCATGCGTGCTAAGCTGAGCCTGAGGGGCCAAGTCTGGGTCCTGACTCCAGATCGTAAACAGTCATTTGATACAGGTTGTGGAGTGTGTGTGTGAGGGCAGGGGTCAGGATTTCATGAGCTAATTAACAAACCCCTAAAGCGCTAGGTCACACCCTCTGGGGTCACCGCTTGTCACAATTAAGAGAAAGAGATCAATGTCCGGACATAAAGTGTTGTAAAATACTTGCCCGATGAATCACAGACAAAGGATACACGTGCTGTACACGAGAGGACAAGTATGTCTTTTTGTTGTTTTTGCTTGTTGAAAAATACCGATGCTGATGATTTTTTGAGGGGCCCTTTTTCTCGTCTGGCAACTGTTGATTTAAATCTTGCTCGGAGGGCTGGATAGGAAAAGAGGAAGATCTCTACACATTTCACAGTATGACGTGGAATTTCTCACAGACATTTTTGTTTATCAGAATCGCTGTGAGGGACAGGACTGCTGCCATCCGAGTCTGACTGAAACAGTCCCCCTGCCTCCTTCTTCTTCTTCTTGGCGTAGAAATGTCTCCTCCACTGGCTTTGAGGAATTTTAATGGCTGGGTGCCTGTGCAGTCACCGCTTATCAGTATTCTCCTAGTTGACAGATATAATGGGCTGTGTCTGCTAGCTAGGCTCCCCGGTCTAACACAACAAATGGCAGTATGTGGACTGTTACCATACTATCCACGCAAGTTGTGGAAACTTTGCCCTCCACCATTTGTTAAATGTCTATTTTAGTCGCTGTGGTATATTGGAGTTGCCTGTGAAAACGAGAGCCGGAGTGCTGAGACAGCCTGCTACTGAGGGAGCAACGGTGGTGGTTCATGTGAGAGAACTCCAGACCCTCAACAGTGCAAACAGCTTGTGCGGCTTGATCTCTCTCAGATCTCTGAGAGCGAACATGTGGACTCCCTTTTAACAGCATATTGCAGGGGACCAGACAGAGATGAATGTCTCCTTGAGCTACTAATCATAAGGGGTCAACGAGAAGGGTCGAATGAGAAACTGCTGATTAAAGCAAGCACGTTTCTTATCCTGGAATGATGTTATGCATTCACAGCATTCCTCTTTATCCCATGGAATACAGTACGTGTTGAACATAAACTGCACAAATGAATTCAGTTGGGTTTAAATTATTGAAATACTGGAGCGTAGATGGGTATACAGGGACCCAAAACAGTTATGTTGTTTGTCTCCAATAGGAGACCAGTATTGTGGGGGTCGCTTGGACAAACCTTCAGGGTCCTTTAAGACCCCCAACTGGCCAGAGAAGGACTACCCAGCTGGTGTGACCTGCTCCTGGCACATAGTGGCACCAAAGAACCAGGTGAGTTAGTTCAGAGCCATTAATCGTCCTCACAGTTTCTATTTCATTGTTGAACTGTAGACCAGAGCAGTACATTGTTGTTTGTGACTTTGGTGGTGGTCCATTTGTGGGTTGTATAACCGTGCTACTTGTTTCCGTCAATGCAGATCATCGAGTTGAAGTTTGAGAAGTTCGACGTGGAAAGAGATAACTATTGCCGTTACGACTTCGTGGCGATCTTCAACGGGGCCGAGATCAACGACGCCAAGAGGATTGGGAAGTTCTGCGGGGACAGCCCTCCAGAGTAGGTCGATATACCTGTTTGTTGACCGGTTTCGATGAACTAGGGTATCACATGATGTCATATCCTGCAAGCCCTCCTCCCTCTCTCACTACCCCCCCCCCCCACTCCTCTTAACTTTCCTCAGTCCAGTGTTCTCAGAGGGGAACCAGCTCCTAATCCAGTTCCTGTCAGACCTCAGTCTAACAGCGGACGGTTTTATCGGCCACTACAAGTTCCGACCCAAGAGGTTCCCCACCACCACGATGCCGCCGACCACCACCACCCCACCCCCCACCAGCAGACCCATACGTAGGTACCACTCACAGTCCAATACATGCTTGCAGGTGTGTTTGATTTGCCACATGGTGTGCTGAAGGAGTACTTTTGGGGCTGTTTCTAGGTTACCGCCGGGCAAACTGGGTCATTGAATCAACTCTATCAATTGCACTCCAAGCATTTACTCTTTAACTCATCGCATAAACACATGTTTTGGTCCCCTCCATGTTCCTTCCAGCTACACGTTGGTCAGTGGGATCTGGTGGTTTTGTCTGGAGATTTAGTGAAGGCTTTGTGTAGTCTTCCTCTAGTCTCTGATCCTGGTGCCAGCATGTGGGATAAACCTTATCCTCTCTTCCCCCATAAATACTGTAAGTAGGACCAGGCTCCTGCCTCAGATGTGGCCTGTAGTTGAGGGCTTCCCTGGGAGAACAAAGGCAACTTCTTTATTCAGATCCGGGCAGTGAGATACAGTTGAGTGATGTGTGCTGCATGTGGAAAGAGAGAACCTTTTTTCGATGGAAAAGGATGGATTGTCTTGTCGATATTTTAGACTCTGACAACCCTCATGCAAATGTGCACACGTATTTATTTCATACACATATATTTGGATTTTAAAGGAATGCTCGTATCGTTGTTTGTGCCGGCCCACACACTCTCGTCTTCACGTGAGCTTACACACACACATGCACAGGCATTAAGCACACTCATGAACATTCCCTTTGCCTTTTAAGTTTTCCCCCAACGGAAGCCAGAACACATGATACCTAATCTACACAGAGAGTTATTCTGGCACCCCCCACTATGATGTCATCCTGTGATGACTGACTCTAACTGGCCTATATTCAACGTTTTTCGCTCTCTACCGGTAGGAATAACATTTGGATAAGACTGTGGTTGTATTTCTTGTCCCTTTCTTTCCTATTTTCTCTGAGGGTAATAGTACCCCCTTAAGCTTAAAACCAGATGTTAACTAGAACTATGTGTACATTCCTCTTGGATTTAGACTGTCTGTGGGAAAGGGGAACACCAATAAACATGTATCTTGAATTGGTTAGCTTGCATCACTGGCAGTAAAAAGAAATAACTGTATCTCTTTTTTTGTCTCCCTTAGCCCTCAAGTACTCCGTAGCTCTGTGTCAGCAGAAATGCAAAAGGCAGGGGACCCTTGAGAACAACTATTGTTCCAGCAACTTTGGTAAGACAAGACCGGCATGTTTAGTGTGCTGCTGTTACTATCACATGCATGTCTACTCTTTCAAACACATTTGTCCACTGACTTTCACTACAAACAAGCTTCCTGCCAACCTGTGCTTTTATTCAAAGATGATTGAGAAATGTAATATTCAAGCTTCACTTCCAAACAGATTTGGGGGCGGGAAATTAGTATTTCCCAATCGCAAATAAAACCCTCTATGTCTAAAGAGAGCATGTTTTCATGGTCCTCTCATGGCATGCTATCTATGGCTGTCTGGCTTGTTTCATGGCTCGTCTCAAAAGATTATTTGACTGTCTGGAAGGAGCACGCTAGCCTTCCTCAAGTAAACACATAGTCGCAGCCTCACTGATTGGAGCTAACTTTTTAGCCAAATGAAAGTGTCGATTCAGTCACCCCCCCAACCCCCCCCCCCCCCACACACACACAAACACACCCTGCCCCCATGGAGGCCTGTTACCCCGGAGACCATTTATGAGCAGTTTTTGGGGGGAGGTGTTCACAAAATCAAACAGGTAGTTAGTTGACATTTTCAAAAGGAGTCGACGTAGATTTGCATTTGGAGAGAGGAGGTCCTCTCAGGGAAGTTTGGCGGACGAGGCAGGACTGGAAAAAACGGCTTGTGAAATGCAGTCTGCTCACGTAACCGGCTCAAGGTGTTACATCACACATGTAAATGAAATAACTGGACCTGAAAACGCAGCAAAAGGACACATTCCACTGCATTATTTTTATACACACCCTCCTCGTTTAACCCTACTGTGAGGTATGTGTCAAGAGAGTGAAATGGGTGCAGTGCACGTGAATATAATACCCTATGATACACATGCTGATTTGATAGCTCTCTTAGTTTCCAAATAAGAATGGTGCACCATTGCTAATGTTGTCTATGTGTGTGTTTGTGTGTGTCTTTGTGCTCGTTTAAATACTCTTGTGGGAAGCAAATGTCCTCACAAGTATAGTAAAGAATGAAATAACTTGACCTCGTGGGGCACCTTTCCAATTTAAAATGTTTTTTTAGGGTTAGAATTACATGAAGAATTAAGGTTAGGGTTTAGAGGTTAGGGCTTGGTGGTTAGAGATAATACAATTCTGAATGGGATTGAATGGTCGGGCCCCACTGGAAAAAAAAACAAACCTCTGTGTGTGTGTGTGTGACAGTGATTTCGGGAACGGTCATCACGGCGGTGATGCGAGGAGGCAGCATGTTCGCCACCATCTCCATCATCAACGTGTACAAAGAAGGAAACCTAACCATCCAGCAAGCTGGCAAGACCATGAGCACCAAGATCGTCATCCTCTGCAAGAAATGCCCCTTCATCAGACGAGGTGAGCAGGACAAGCCCCCACCTGAGCCAGGCTAGAGTTTCACACTGTCAAGTTCTATTTCGGAAGGTTAGCCGAGTTTGAAAACCCCTTCATGGCTTCAGCGTGTGGAAGGTTATGAGGTATTCTGAATGAAAGCCAGCCTGTCCAGCTGTGTGTTCAGCAGACTGTTAAACGTTGCCTTTGGCTCAGAGTTTGCCTCCATGGCCGTTGCCTTCGAGCTCATATCTGAATAAGCTTGATCCCAACGTTCGAGGTAAGTGGCACAACACAATGACACAAATGAACATGGCCTTTTTCTCTTGGTGAGATACGGGTAGATATATACACCAACACATGCATCCAACATGCATGCATCCACTGCTCCAACACACCTGATCAAATGAATGGCCGCTATCAAGCTCTGTGGAAGCCTGACAACAACCATTCATTTGCATCAAGTATGTTGGAGCGGGGAAACATCTAGAACATACAGGACAGCGGATCCCGAGGACCAGGATTGAACACCCCTGGGCGATACACTCCAAACAAACCTGTGGTATATGTTTATATCAGCGCATATAGACATATATGTAGACTAACGAGGTGCTGTGAGGTGAAGCTGATGTGTGGCCCTCCTGAATGTCTCTGCCGTTCCGCCACTGCATTCAGGTTTTTTCTGTGTGACCTCACTAGGCTTGAACTACATCTTCATGGGCACAGTGGACGAGGACGGACGCGGGAAGGTCGCCCCACACCATTTTGTCATGGCATTCAAGGCCAAGAACCAGAAGGGCCTCAACGTGCTGAAGAACAAACGTTGCTGAGTCACTTCCCCCCCCCCCCCGACACACACAGGGGGAGACCCAGCCCCACCCTGACACAATGAGGCCCCTCCATGTTTCTCACCGCTCAGCATGCCCTCACCTCCTACCACCTTACTTTGCTTTACTTGGAATTTCGTCTCTCACTTTTTCTCGTTTTCTGAGCTGGGCCATTATCGTGCGCAATGTGAAGGGTAAGTGTGATAGATAAACCCCTGGGGAAGAGATAGAGAGGGGTGGGGTACATTTTAGTGTTGCAGGTTTGACCGACCAGACATCTTGTGAGTATTTGTAAGAGGAAGTAAAATATTGTAGTTTGGGGGTTGTAGTTTTCATGACAGTGTTTACAAAACTGCTCTTTATTTCCTTAGTTTACAATGAATGCTAAACTATGGGAAGTATTCTATGTGGTGTTAAGTGCAATAGTTCATTATATAGCATTTGTTAAAAAATATTTGGTGTCATGCTGTTTTTATGTGTGGCAACTGCTCTTATTTGCCAAAGCTTAACTTGAAAATGGATGCATAGCACCTGGATCATTTTTAAAGCTTGGTTTGTTTATAATGAAAATACAGACATGAAAGTAACAAAATAAAGTATTTTCCTATGAAACCATCATTAAATAAATGTTATTTATATTTTATTGTTTTCATCCGCCCTAATAAAATTCTAAATTACATTATAATTCGAAGAACATGGTGGTTATTAACAAAAACTGTATTTGTTTGTTCACACTTCAAATAATGGTTTGAGGACAGAATGTGTAGTACTTTATGGCTATGAATGACAAGGCATATAAAACTACAGAATAGGCTGCAGCTGTCATATTTCCATGGTGTGACCAAGTGTGCTGGAAGCTGTGCTCTACCAAGAACAAGAATGGTCAGATGTGTGTGTGTGTGTGATAGTGGTAAGCGAATGTAACACATACTGTATTGGTAGAAACCAACTGTGCTCCTGAACACTTCCACTGTCAGGTTTCTAACCATTTCAGCTCAAATCAAAGCTGAACATATCAGCCACAAATCTTTATTCAAGTCTTTATTAAGTGTTTTTGTTGAAAATAATCAACTTTTTTCTTTTAGAACCTTTTTCTTTTAGAAAAAAATGGGATATTACACGTGGCATCAGAAACTGGAGGCTTTGGTGGCGAATTTATCTTTTTCCAGTCGAGTTCCAGGTCCAAATGTCCTCCCTGAACGTTTCTGAGCATGCTTGGGCTCCTGGATGGAGCAGCAGGGGGTTGCGGGCTGGGGGAGGGGGGCAGGTCAGTCAGGCTTAGTTCCTGGGGTAAAACATGGCGTACTTGGAGGTGCGGAACCCCAGCAGATCCCTCATCTCGTTGCGGAACTTGGAGAGGTCCTGCCGCAGGTCGTTGAGGTTCTCCACTGTGGCCTGGTCCGTGCTCTGCATCTTCTGCCGTGTGGAGGTCAGGTAGCGGTGGACCAGGCAGCACATGATCTTCTGGTAGTTCTCATCCCTCTTCTGCTTAAGGTTCCTCCACTCCTGATTGGAGGAGAGCAGGAGAGAGCACTGGTTGGGGTACCTATGCAGTTTTTATTGTACTTTTTTTCTTAAACATAAAGATATATGTATAACCTACAGATGAATACTAAAATTGGACCATCAATTGGACCAGTCTCTGAAATTGTGGCAAATTGTTGGGAGTTCAACCAAGGCAATGCAAAGACTTTACACCTTCGGTTGCCTGGTGAAAAATATCCCATTCCCCGTAAGGGGCCGACGCAACGGGAATTTTTTACTCTTATCAATCCCAGGCAGAAGGCAGAATGAACGTAGAAGAATGAGTCCCCCCCCCCCCCACACACACACACACACATACAAACACACACACATACACACACTCACCTTCAGGCTATTCTGCCTTTTCACCTTGCCCGTGGAGGTACATGAGCAGATCCATTTGCTCATGCTGGTCACCAGATAGCACATGGTTTTGGGGGAGGGCAGGATGTTGAAAGGTGGGGGGAGGGTGCATTTGTCGTCGAAGTAGCTGAGCCACAGTTTGGCTCGGGCAAATTTCCATTCCTTATCTTCGTGGTTCTACAGAAATAGGGAGAAAAAAAATTCAGATTTGAGGGAATTTATAGTCCAATAAACTATACATTTACAGACTATGTTCTACTTCCAAGGAGGTGTCAAGGAACTGCTCCCACGTGTTTGCAAGTATGTGGAATGCTCTTCTCCAACGAGGAGGCTGTTTGGATCACAGTTGCATGTGCAAAGTGATAATTACTTTTACATGCCTTCCTAAATGTTGTGGAGGGATGGCAATTACCAGTAAACAATACTGGAACATCTGTGTTCCATTCTAATGATCCAAGTCTGGATTATTTTTTACAGAACCACTCAAAGCAACTGGCAACGTTTAATTATTTCGACACCACAACAACCTGAAAATGACAATGTAGGACGTCACAGTGAAATCCCCAGTGACAAATCAAATAAGCTCAACTGTACAGCACGCATTCAAATACGTCTTGCTTCTTTTTTTATCCTCGTTCAAGATTGATCTTTCAGCTCTTTCGAATGAAGCGTCTGAACATGTCGTCTACAGACGGTTGGGTAAATAAAGTTGGTCTTTTTCGCGTGATGAATTCAACTGTTAGCGTTGGCCCTTACGAAATGGCATTGGACCAAAATCGCGTTTCTGTTGCACCGTGTTTCCGAAGGAACACCACTTCGTTCAAGCGTATACAAGCTGCATTGAAGAACGACAATGAAATCCCACTCGACTTGACTTACGGCGATCTGCCTGAAGCTCTTGTGCAACATGGCCACCAGCAGCTTGGTGAGGACAATGACCACCACAATGTTGTAGGTGCCGATGATGAGGGCGCCCACGAACGAGCGCAGCTCCTCCGTGTAGTGGATGCGCGTGACGAACAGTGCCACATGAGCCAGGGAGAAGATGTACCAGAACAGGGCATAGCAGGTCCCCATAAACCTGGCGTGAAGGGGCAGTAAGGTCAAGGGTGGAGAGAGGCACGAGGAGACAATGATGATCAGAGTTACACCAACAATCCATCCATCAAATGTTCAGTAGCGCAAATGATTTGAATAAACAGACAAAAGGCACATTTCAGAATAGAAGGGAAAACATCACAAACAAGTAAAGTTTGTTTACAACGATTGCACTCTTCCGATTAGGATCTCTTCATGGATTTTATATAGCACTGCCAAAGCTACGTTTTCTGAAAACGGTTGCAAAGACAAGAGAGCACTCGCATTCTCCAGTGTCAAGATAAAGCTCTTAAAGTTTTTTTAGCAACATTTTGGCAAGCCATTCATTCAAGTAGTTTGACACTTTTCTATAGTTCCTTTTGAGTACAATTTAATTGGGCTCCTCTTTCTCTCAACACCAAAGCTTGTCGGTGACGACCGAGCCAGGCTTTCTCCGTACGTACGTGTGGAATGCGTCGTTGCTCTGCTGCACGCAGAAGATGCCTTCGCAGTCCTTGGCCGGGTCCTTGGTCGGGTCCTTCTGGTCTTTTCCGTACAGCTGGGTCAGGCCAATGGTGAAGGAGATGAGCACCAGAAGGAACAGGCCTAGGAACTTGCCAAACTCCTGCAGCATCTGGCCCATCGAAATCTGGAGGAGGGGGGGGGGGGGGAGAACAGATCGGCCTGGTTAGGGATGGGTGCACACACACACACACGCACACACAAACGCAACACAAACAAGAAAGGCAGATTACATCATTCTAAGGTAAGGAAGACATGTCAGATAAATGCAGCAGTCTATCTCCACATTCTCTACTCGCAATTGGCAAAATGGCAAGAAAAATAACTTAGTTTGGCAGGTCGATATCACCCTGGCTAGTGGCGCGAACACAGACAAACAAGTATGAAGCCAGAGAGAAATTGAAGGAACAGAGAGACTATTCTGAAGACCAGGAGTGTGGTCACTATTTATTAGTGACCACAGTGCAGAGTCGGATGGCTATTTACCCCAGGTCAGTAGATCTTCTGGTGGTATCTGAACTGGCACACACACACACACGCACACACACATACTGTATGCGCACGTGTGTACACGCACGCACATACAAAGCCACAGACACACACACATACACACAAACGTGGCCATTCACATACTGTCCAGTGTGGGGGAGATTTTGGGGGGATTTTGGAGGGAGGGGGGATGATATTTGACTCGTTTCCTAACCAGGAGGCTGGAGGGGAGACCTCAAGGTGTAACCCTCTGTTTGCACTGAGAGCCAGCCAGCGTGTTCAAGGAGCGAGCGAGTCCATTAGCTCAAATAGTTCTCTTCATGTGAATCCCCCCCTCTGTGCAGGATTCCTGGTGCTGCTCCTTCTTAGTAGGGGGCAGATTTATGGGCGATGGGTGTTGCCGGGTTGCCAGGTTTGACAGATAGCCTGTTACTGTATAAACACCGCAGAAATGCCACGGGTCAGGATCTCTTAACCCTTACTGTGGGGGTGGGCGGGAACGGGGGCACTGACGCCTGCACGCACACGTACGCACACACGTCACTACAGCATGCTATCCACTAAGGCCCATTAAGCCTGTTTCTGGGTGGTTCAACTGAGGTTGTGAGTGAGTCAGGGGCGGTGGTTACACTCCCCTGATTCGGCATGGGGTGCTTTTCCGTCGGGCTTGGGGGGGGGGGGGGGGGGGTGAGGGGGTCAGGGGGCTGATTCACTTAGAAAGGCTGGGATAGTCAGACTAGTAGTCACTGTCCCAAACCACATTGCACTCTGTGCTGGGAACACTGATTCAGACCCTGGATGTGCTCGTGTTCGTGTGTGTGTGTGTGTGTGAGAGAGAGAGAGAGACGGAGCGAGAGAGAGATAGAGAAGGTGAGTCTGTGTGTGTGTGACGGACAGGAGGGGGAGGGTCGGGGTCAGAGGTTGTCCGTCATGTCCGAAAGTGTGTGGGTGAGTGCGTGTACACAGGCACCTCTTTCCTACGCTAAGAACTTTTCCATCCACCCGCGCCAGACAGTGAGGTCACACATCCTAGTTCAGTCTGCACAGAGTGAGGCAGGGGGAGAGGGAGAGGGAGAGAGAGAGAGAGAGAGAGAGAGAGAGAAGGAGAGGGAGAGATAGACAGAGAAAGAGAGAGAGAGAGAGAGAGAGAGAGAGAGAGAGAGAGAGAGAGAGAAAAGAGAGAGAGAGAGAGAGAGAGAGAGAGAAGAAAGAGAGCGAGAGAGGTAGGAGCCAGAGACAGGTAGGCGTGAGACGGCATAAGCGGGAGAGAGACAGCGCATGTGAAAGAGAGAGGGGCAACGGCGATGCCAAGCAGACTACTGGTGCGAGACACGCAGGGAAGCCCTGCTGTGTAGTACACCTAACCGCAAACAAACCTCAAGAATAACAAGAGGAAACAGCCCTCGGAGCACAGTGACCTCACCACCTCCGACCTGCACACGCTGGAATTCTCTTATGACTGACATAATACACACGGCGAGACAGAACACTGGAAGGTGCCAGAAGGTAGAATTGAGTTTTCCCCTCCAGCTGTTTAGCCCGAGGGAGCGGAGGACCTCAAGTGAAGGACACCGCTGTGGCAAGGGGAAAGCACCCAACTGGAGAGGGAATATTCAAAGCAGGAACTCAGCCTTGAGCTGCGGGAGGTGGGAGACGGGGGAAGGTTCAGAAATGCACCCATTGCAAATGAGGAGAGAAAGAGGGCGAGAGAGGGAAAGAGGAGAGAGAGAGAGAGAGAGAGAGAGAGAGAGAGAGGGAGAGAGAGAGAGAGAGAGAGAGAGAGAGAGAGAGAGAGAGAGAGAGAGAGAGAGAGAGAGAGAGAGAGAGAGAAAATTACAGGGAGGCTTTGATCTGGCTTTGCCACAAGTCTTGCTTCATCTTTTGGGATGTGTACCAATGTGGAACTGCTTCCATGTGTGAGATGATTCAGTGATGATGAGGATGATGGCACTCCATATGCTGCTTAAACCGCACCAAGGCTGACATAATGTAAGGATTGTTATGCAAATATACATCTGCTGCTAGAATATTTGTGGTGTTTGTGTGTGTGAGTGATGCACATGTATACAATATGTGTCCTTTTGGATGCCTGTTTAAGTCCTCTAACTGTCAGTGTGTGTTGGTGTGTATGGGTGTGTATGGGTGTGTGTGTGTTGGTGTGTATGAGTGTGTGTTTGTGTGTCAGAGTGTGTGTGTGTTGGCAGTGTTTCCCACACATAGACTAATTAGTGGCGGTGCGCCACAGAATCAACACCGGCCGCCACATATTGCGTTGACAATATCTAGGTTAACACAAGCAGTTCAGCTGCATTTCCTTTCCCTCGTCTCCCTCCACCTCTCTGTCACTCACACGTCTTTCTCACATACGCACGCAGTCACAACGTCAGATCACGTTAGCAACGATGCATACCTACGCCGTTGTAGTAAGACCGACAGCTATATCAGCGAACCTTCAGCATTAGTGCCGTAGCTAAAGGTCTAGGGAAGTTGAGGCTACTTTTCGCTAGATACCTACGAACATGTCTTAATCGAAGGTTCCCATTCGTTCTTTTGGTGAGAAGTCTCAGGAGCGAGCTACTTACCCGGCGTCTTGGAGCCGACCAGTTAAATAGTTATTTAGCACTAGCGTTACTACCTGCATATGCAGAAATGATTTGTCTGTTGTGGTTGATTTTGTGAAGGTGTGAATCATTTTGGATGAATATTTAATATAATAAAGTTCTGTGTAACAAATGATGAACATGAAACAACCCCCCCCCCCCCCCCCCCCCCCCCCCCCGCCACAAATAGCTTTCCCATCTGTGGAAAACACTGGTTGGTGTGTATGAGTGTGCAACCTGTAGGGGTCCCAGTATGGAGCTAGTGGTGTACATGAAGAACAGACGTAGGTAGCTGAGTATATTGGCAAAGGCGAACAGGCCCTCAGCCACCAGGATGGGGTGGAAGGCATCCCAGTTCTTCCTCTCCGTGTCCTCCACATTCTTGAACTACAACACACACACACACACACACACAGAGACAGACACACACAAAGATTTCAGGCCTGCCGTAAACTCGAATAAGATACAAACGGGCCAGTTACTGAGCATTTCAATGAATGCATGAATGTTGCCGTGACGGAGTTACCTTGCTGTGGGCCACTATCTTCAGGGCGAAGGTGGCCAGGTACAGGGAGTTCATGACGAAGCTTAACTGGTTCCTCGACTCCTCCAGAAAGTCCTCCAGACCCTCGTACCAGAGGCGCTTCACGTCCGACCACACCATCCCTGGGAAGATGGAAAATAATCGAGCGTCACCGTCCAGTCCACAGGGACAAGGCTTTCCCTCTACCTGGAACGCTGTCATTCCTGACATCTACAAATGTCTGCAGTGAATATTTCTGCAGACATGTGCCTTGGAAAAATCTCTTTGGTATGAGACGCCGGGGGGGGGCAGGGTCAAATGGCTGAGTGGTTAAGGAATCGGGCTATTAATCAGAAGGTGGTTCGATTGCCGGCCATGCCTAATGACGTTGTGTCCTTGGGCAAGGCACTCCACCCTACTTGCCTCGGGGGAAATGTCCCTGTACTTACTGTGAGTCGCTCTGGATAAGAATGTCTGCTTAATGACAAAAAAAACAAAAACAATAGAGACAAAGACACGGGGAGATTTCGAGATGGACTCCCAGTCACTTGTTGAGCTGGTATTCATCCCCACTGTGCGTATTTTTGTCTGCATGTGTTGTAGACTTTCTGTGTGTTTTATACTTTGTGTGCGCGTGTGTATCGTGAACCCTTACAAAAAGATCATTTTCGCATCCGCCTGATTTCTACGGCTCGCCAGAGAGAAGGGACACAACGCGCTTCCTGAACAGATGTGTAAAATAAGGGTTGCGTCTAGATCCATTACCCTGAAGGACTCGCAACAGCATTTTAAACAGCGCCCACAACAACGGAAGCCCAGCGGTAATGTTAGACAGTGCTGTGAGTAATATTCCAACATGAAGGCCAAAACATGGGCATTTCAGCCCAAAGGATCAGCAATGCAGGCACAAACCTGCCTAATGCTAGACCATCTAAAAGGAATGGTCCCAGCATTATCAGTCCTTGATTTTCTTTCTTTGTTTTGCTTCTGTTGTTTGTCATACTACTGAATTCGAGATGTGAGATGAGACCCTTGGGTAGGCACCAGATCCCTGGAGCCAGAACCTGGGTGTGTCTTTGTAAAGTCGCTTTGGATAAATGCATCTGCTAGATGTATTACATCCATATGAATGTTAAAAAATGTACACAACTCGTACTTGGACGGTAAAGCAAATTCATTGAAATGTATAGCACTTGAGAGTGAAAGACATGAGTCAAACTCCACCCTCAACACACACACACACACAAACACAAACACACACACATACACACAGATGTGGCATCTGATTTCTACATTAGCATGAGGCATCTCGCTCCAGGGAATAGCTGGAGAGGAAGAGAGGGAGACAGAACAATGGAGGAATAAAAGATAAAACAATACTGCTCCCAGAAAACTGCCTGTTGTCTCAAATCCTTAAGCTCGCGGTGAATCTGGTTATTTGAACTGGCCTACATATACTGTCATTCAGATATAATCAGTCCTCCTGCTTGTCTTGAGAAAAGAGGAAAAACAAGATCATCAGAAAAGTATTGCTTGTTTGCCTAGTTTCTATATTTTGGATATATTTGTGATACTCTGCAGGGGCTGCAGCAGGGGCTGCAGAATATCAAATCTGTTACATTTGTTTCTGAACTCATTAAGGAGTATCGTACACTACAGAGATTAAACAGATTTGTGTGCGTGTTTGTGTGGAGGGAAGGAGGGTGGTTCAATCTGCTTCTATGCGGCTTGATGTAGTGGACTTCTTTAAATATTCAAATGATTTTATGTACGTCAACTCACATAAGCCGCATCTCTGGCACCCACCAACAAAACAACAAAGAACATATTTTTTTATATTCTGTTCTATGCAGAGCGGACTCAGAGAAAGGGAAAGAGAGATGTGGGGGGGGGATAATTTGAGGAAAAGAACAAATTCAGTAGGAGGAGAATGCCTGGTCCACAATTATCAACACAAGTCCCATTATGGCAATTGAGCAATCAAGATAATGGTTTCTTGGCAGCAGAGGCAAACAAGAGGAGACCCCCCCCCCCACAACCACCACCACCACCACCACCTTCCCTCCATCCGGCCGCCTACCTCCTCATTCCCCTCCCTCCCTTCATTGCTCGTCCATAACGACTCCATACATGAAAGTCATGATGACACCATGCCTATGATGGCACGTTGGTATGGGTGTGTGTACGTGCATGTGTGTGTGTGTGTGTGCGGGGGAGGGAGGGAGCATAGGAGGAGTTTGTAGCTCCTCCACCCAGATTAACGAGAGCGCAGGGCCGGATGTAATTTCGCCAAGCTGGTAACGGCGCCAGTCAAAAGACAGTATGTGATATTTCCTGGTACTCAGACTACAGTCGTGGATACTGACATGCTGACATACCTAAGCTTGTCTGTCCTACTTGAGGCTGCACTGAGTTACCCAACCCAAAGTCCCATTTGTCTTACCTACAGTACTCTGACCCTCAGTCGATATTGACACCATTCTGTGTGTGGGCCTCAACGCGCGTGTGTCCATGCGTTTGCATTTCCGTGTGTGTGAGTGTGTGTAGTCAGGTGGCTGAGCGGTTAGGGAACCGGGCTAGTCATCTGAAGGTCGCCAGTTCGATTCCCGGCCATGCCAAATGACGTTGTGTCCTCGGGCAAGGCACTTCACCCTACTTGCCTCGGGGGGAATATCCCTGTACTTACTCTAAATTGCTCTGGATAAAAGCGTCTGCCAAATGACTGAAATGTCATGTCGTGTGTCTCCCTTCCTCACCCACAATCCAGAGGATGAGCAGAAGATCGATCATCTCCAGCGCCGGGCCCATGGTGTTCTTCTTGCCCTCGTTGTAGACCAGCGAGTAGAGGTTGAGCAGGAGCAGGAAGGTGAAGTAGGACGCGCTGTGGATGATGAACTTGACGAACGGCGTGTGGATGATCTGGCCCACGCGCGAGCGCGGCACCAGCAGGTAGCACGCGGCCAGCAGCGGCCACAAAATGGCCACGCTGAGCACCGTGGCCATTTTCAGACACGTGTGCTTGCGCCGGTAGCTCGCCGTCTCGCCGAACCAGACCGTGTTGAGGAACTGCTGGCAGTTGGACTGGGCGACAAACTGGGGAGCCGGAGGTGGGAGGAGTGAATGAAACACAAGAGAAGGACATATTAAAAGCGAATGTAAGTAGGAGCCAGTGTGTTTATTAGTCCAGTCAAACTGGCTATAGTGTAGCACCTTCTTGTGCTGACATTAAATTAAACATTTCCCACACTAAGGAACATACCGTAGACCCAATGAATGGGCCTAAAGGGAGCTCTGTGGGTCCACCTGTTTAGTTTGGTCGAATGTCAACGTTCTGGTACGCTAAGCACTGCCAACTTACATTAGTTCCCAAGCACTTTATGTCAGTACATCCCATCACAAACATAAACCAGAGACTAAATTCTATCCTCTGGGGCCCACAATTTGATATAAAGAGTTAGTGGTTAGCTTAACATTGTGAAGTACCGTCCTGAAGGTGGCTTAGCGTTGGCAAGCTACCCACATGTACAAACTAAACATGGCGCTCCGGGCCTTCTCAGCAGTCGTAAATAACCTAGTTTAAAATGTTCAACCAGATTTTCTATGCTTCTGTGCTAGTCTTGTTTTTTTATGACAGAAAAGTATAAAGAATGGAGTGCAGAAAGAGTTCTGCTTCTCATCTTGCTGAATGATTGTGAATATAGTACCAGATATTGCAACAAATGTTTTTTTTACTTTGCAACATTACATTTTAAATATGCCAGATGAGGACATAAGTTCAGAGTGTGGTTGTGAAAATAGAAAATTGCTATCATACTGTACAATGCCACAATCAAAACACAAGATAAAATCAACTGCTTTTACATGTCAGTTAGTAACTGCCTTGTTCACTTTCATCGACAACCATTATTGCATCTCTTTCGTTATCTCTCTCTCATTCTTCACATTCTTTCAGTCTCTCTCACCTCTTTCTGGTTGTACTTGATGGCCAGTTTCAGCCGGCTGAGGTTCATGCGTTCCTCCAACAGACCTCTCTTGTCCACCAGGTCCTCGCTGGACGTGTGGTTGAGGATGACCTCCAGCTCTCGTGAGTTCCGGGCCTGAGCCAAAAGATCCTTGGCGAACATCTTACACTGCTTGGCCAGCTCCTCATAGTCGTTCCTGTACCACAGGAAGAGGGAGCTCGTAGGTCAAGTACAGCTTGCTCAGACTTTTTTCTTTATTCACGTGCAGGAGTTTTTCAACTACCTGGAACCAATAATGCCAGGTCGATTTTTATGGGTTCTTGGTGCATTTATCTTTATGACAGCTGTTGGTGTGGTTTTGAGTCGTCTGTATCTGACAGTTTGAGGAATTACAATGTACTAGTGTTGTGAACACTATCTTTTAACTACCGTCAGGGGTATTTCCAAGTCTGCTTGTTTTATGGCTTGCTGGTTTGACATCAAATCTGAACAGTTTATCGTTGTACTACGTTGTTAATCACCATTATACCTTTTTATCTTCCCCACTGTGTACACACACATAATCCTCTGTTGTACACAGTGCTAGCATTAGCCTAGCATGCTAGCATGCGTCTACCAAGGTGTCCAGGTGTCTGTACCTGAACTCCACCTCCACCAGGCTGAGCTCTCGGAGGTCTGCGCTCAGCTCAAAGGCCCTGAGGATGGGGTCCTCCTCGGTCAGCATGATCAGAGAGGGGCTGGCCAGGCACCGGTAGATGTCCAGTCGAAACCTGCAGCACGCACAGGGTCGGTAAGCGTGGGCACAGACATGCACGCGCGGGCAGGCACGGAACACACGCGCACACACACACAGGTACGGGGAGAGAGGGAAAGGAATGGTCAAACGAGAGAGGAGAATGATTCAGTGGGAGAGTCACAAAACGATGTGAAAACGGATCAAACCGTTAAACCCACTTCACTTCTTCTAGGGCTATTAAAAGCTACTTGGCCTTGATAGTGCTGATTCACTGGGCTTCTGTGTGGGAGAACGGCAATAGATATAGGACAGAAACAACTAGCGTCCAGGGCAAGAGTACAGCAAGATCCGGTCGCTACAGACTATTTTGGACAATCGAAAGAGAGACAACGAGAAAAGGAGACAAAGAAGAGAGAGAGGACAAGTAGAGACAAAGAGATAGAGCGGCTCTAACTGTTTTTCTCTCATATCTGTGAGAGCCCTTCAGTTCCTGCCATCAGTTCTGGGCAGAAAACACAATAACAACAAACAGACAGCCCAAATCCCTCAACAAATCAACGTTTCCCCACAACTTTGACGAACGCCAACGCGCTCGACACCGCCTCCAGTGATGGATAGCGATTTCCCCGCTCAGAGCAGAGGCCACCGCAGGACGCTCGGTGAAGGCGCAGGCTGTACCGGGAATGTCTCAGGCTGTCCTTCTTGTTCTTGGCGTTGCAGAGCGTGCACTCGCAGCCCACGGCGTGCGGCCGTGGCAGGGAGATGTCCTGCTTCAGCAGCATGGTCAGGATCTCGTAGTTGTTCCGGTGGGCCGCCAGGATGACGGGCGCCACGTCCATGGTGGTGGAGTACTCGGGGTTCTGGATGCGCTGCATGAGTTTCTAATGGAAGGGGGCGGGGATGGTGGGGGTGGAAAGGGAGGCAGAGGAGGGGGAGGAGGAGGAGGGGGAAAAGAGGGAAGAGATTAGGGAGAGATTCCAGAAAAATAGGATGTAAAGGTGATTGACGATGTAGTAGAACAACAAGCCGTTCAGATTTGATGTCAACAAATCATCGACTCGTCGCACAGTCGCTTTCCACCAGCGCCGTGTCCCGACGTCGCAGAAGGCCATTTGATGGAGGTACGAGAGGAGACTTACTGCGATGGAGGGCTTGGAGGATCTCCGGGGACGATGGTTCAGAAGGATGTCCACCGCCCCTACCACCTCCGAGTCTATGGCCACCAACAGAGCATCTGTGGCCTGGGCAGGAGACACAGATACAAGTGTACTGATCAGGTCATACCAGGTGAGGTCATCCACCGAAGCGTCAACGCACACTCTGGTTTGAAGTTTCGGAATCCTGCGGCTGGATTACGGAGCGGGCTGAGGAGCTTACTTGGCAGCCATGCTCCAGGAGCAGCTGTAGGATGTCCAGGTTCTCGTTCTCTATGGAGATGGTGACCGCATCCCGTCCCAGCACGTCCACGCAGTTCAGGTTGATCTCTCCGTGACGTTTCTCTTCCAGAAGCTTCTTCACCATGTAGTAGTCACCTTAGGAGTCGGACGGGAAGCTCAGTGAAGGGGAAACGCATCGACTGTCTCTCACACACACACACACAAACACGAAGATACACGCACAGAAAGTACAGTACAGGAAAACTAGGCGTACACATAAATGTACCGTGCGCGCGCACATGCACAGACTCTGTGGAACAGTCATCCTCAAGCAAGCAGGCCTCCCTCCAGCACTTTCTACATTCCAGTCTTCTTTAACAATAACATCTCTCTCAAAGGACACAGTGCTCCGCAACTGTTGGCTTTATATGGATCGTATGGCAATTACAGTTACATGTATATGCGTGGCTGGACACTCTGGTCTGTTCACAATGGAATACCCGTTTTAGAGTGCCCATGTGTGATTTGCCTGGGAAAAAAACACTAGTTTTTAATGTCCTTGATGGACACAAAAAAATGGTTTCCTAACTGGATTTTAAATACGTGTAAATATTGTGAAAATGTTCACATATTTACGCAAGAGCATAGTGCTACAGTAAATTCAATTTCCACCCTTTGGGCAAATGATCAATTTGCAAGAAAATATACTTACATGAGACATCTAACTGAAAAAGGTAAGAGGTGAATTTGATCTTTTCATATCTGAGTTTCCCTTCTGCACTGAGATTAATATTCAGTCAATTCCCTTGTTTATGGTACAAGTAGGCTACATCTCCCATTTAGTTTGTAATGTATAATTCTAGGTGACATTTTAGTTTTAACTCCTAAACCCTAACCTTGCAAGGTCAGAAGATGCCTCGGAAAATAAACAACACTGCACTAACTGGTTCTTTCACGTAGGCCTAATGTTCTTTTGCAAATAACCCAATACATTTTCGATAGCCTATACTGTTGTTACAGTAAGTTGACAACAAGGCACGATACTAAATACACTCCATCACAATTTGTATGACTTTCTCACCTTTCTCACACGCCAGAAGGAAGAGCTTCTCGTCCAGAGTTGTCTCCTCCTTTACTTCTCTCACGTCTTTCAAGGCCAGAAATTTATCTGGAGAGGACGCGTCCGTGCCCTGATATAGAGCTGCCATTACGACGGAGAACGAGTACGGCAAAACACTGATGTGCATCCCACTTGACACAAGCGACCACCTAAACAAGAAACCGTGTCATAAACGGTGACATGGAGAGTAGCTCTGGATAGTTTTGCGAAGCCCAGTTGGAGTCGTCGTCTTGCTGTTCCGAAACCAATGGCATGCAGAATCTCGAGATGCCGCCAGCTATGTTCGTGAAATTGACGGTGGCTGGAAAACAAAAATAGTTTCCCTCTGTATTGATAATGGATAGGATTTTACAAGATTTATTTTACCTATCTATAATTAACGTGTCTGCAGAATAAATAATCTCCACAGGCTTGTTTACTTGCACCATTTTCTAGCATCACAGGCTACTGGCAGTTCCCTGGTCCTGATGTTGCTGCGCTGTGCGCATGTGCACTCTCCACCTGTTTGCTCATCTCGCAGGCGCAGCATCCAGTCCACGATTACATAAAGGGGGATTTGTTTCGTAGGCCTACCTTCCGTTTAATAACATATAGTATCAGGATATGACCATGTAAACCTATAAATGCATTGTATTTTATTATTTGGATCAATTTCTCTAATCTAAATCAATATTGCCTGGATTACATTGGAAGAGAGAGGAAGAAAGAGAGAGAGGGGGGGGGGAGTAAAGGAGAAAATAGGCTAAACCATGACAAATCCGAAACTATAGTAGTAAAATAATCTTATTTCCAGAACCTGGCTCAACTGAAGACACACGGGCCAAAATGACCGTTGAGTTACTTGAAATAGCACATAGGCTATTGCTGGGTCTCGACAATAAATTATCCAGTAGATGGCAGCAGCTACATTGCAATAACTGTCATCAACGTCTGCTTGCCTGTGTATCTGTTGGTAGCAAAATCTGATTGAATTATTGAAACATCTTTAAGGAAAACAATTTCGTATAAAATAAGACGACACATTATCCCACCCTATGAATTTCCACACCAAAACTACAATAATGTAATGGGTATAGGCTAATTACATTTCAATCATGACAAAATTTCACACAACGTCAGAATGTTGAGCTGCCTATTATTTGTTAATGCCACATCTGACCAATGGATTTAAGTCTGTTGAGCATACGGTTGTGCGTGTCAAACATATGGGTTTATCCCTGCACGGGCCTGTCAATTCAGCAGGAACAGCTGTCAAACGTGAGATTAGCGGTGATTATTTGCATGGTGAGCAGAGAATAGAATTAACAAATTTACAATCTCATACTGTAAATATAAATTCTACAGAGAGCTGGGGAATAGTTTTACTTCTAATGTAATAGGGTCAGGGTTATTGTGACTAATGTGTGATATCGATTCCTCGATTTAGCCCATATTAGAACAGGAGACAATATGCACAAACTTCATGTTACTTTTGGATTTCAATATGTTCATGTTTATAAAATGCTTTCTGGAATACAATCCGATATCATGGGGCCTTACATGTTGTAGCCTATACTGTGCTTGAACAACAACTTTCTGACTACTTTAAGGATCAAACATTGTTTGGAAGTAGAATACGGCGTTTATTTATTTACTTATTTTGAAGGAAGGCAAACATTTTAATGCATTACACTAAACTTAAATTAGTTAGCCTAGTGCACGGTATATTCAACACTTTCAGTGTCCAAATGGATCGGGCAGAGAGCAGAAAAAGCATATCTACCATAACAACAGCATCATTTTCCCACAGTCTAGCGTTGCTTCTGAGATTTAGCTTGCACTGTGGGCGGCTCCATCAGGCTGCGAACAAAGACAGGCTCGCCACTGAGCCAACGGGGGACCTCGTTGACATACGTCTCCTATTTACGCGCCAATGGCGTCCGAAAGAGGGTGGGTCTTTATTCTTGTGGTCTGATTGAATCAGTCCCTTTTCTATTAGTTAAAGATACGGAACATCGGCAAGAACTGGAGGAATATTTGGACGAAAGACTGCAACTCTGGATTAACCAGCGATGTCTTTCGTAATTATGGCATGAGTGAAATGATACGCCACTTCGAAGCTTCCGCGCGTTATAGTAAACATGATATCTTACCGCTATTGTTGAATCTTCTAGTGTACAGGCGTGCATCGTTGAGAACTGCACAGAAATGCACGCTGAATGTGATGAAGCAGGGCGTAATTTATTTCGTTGAACCATTAATATCTCACATTTTATTAGGGGCAGGTTGTAATTTATATTCAAATGACTGCATTGGTTATATAACTGGATTTTCTCTTGTCATGTTAAAATCATTGCGCAGTGCAGTAAAAGAGGTCTGCGTTTCGTGTTTTGGATTGCGAATGTGATCTCTAAACGGTTTTTGCTGTGCATTACCTAATCAGTTCACATTCGATAGGGTTTCCATTCCCTGCAGATACATCAGTTACTGTATTGATACACTCTAAATGTTAGAAGCTCTTGCCAAGCGGTAAGAGCCCCTCTCCTAGGTTACAGATGAGAGGCAAACAATATCAACAACTGAAGTTGACAGCACCTTGGGAAAAGGATGCTAGTTACGGGAGGAAGCTCAAAACGTACAGGAACAATACCAAGATAATAGCCCAGCCCGGAATCGTAATGAAAGTTCTACGCAGAAAACGGATTGTGCTGTTTATAGCCTATTTTTTGCTGCTGGTCCTGACGATGCTGAACTTGGCCAACTACAAATGGACTAAGGAGCCTCAACAGTGCAATCACCAGATGAGGAGCACCACTTACCAGAGCAGATCAGACATCCGTTTCCTCTACAGACCCTCTCTGGCTAAAAAGAGACAGCTGGTGTACGTTCTGACCACCTGGAGGTCGGGCTCCTCCTTTTTTGGGGAGCTTTTTAACCAAAATCCCGAAGTGTTCTTCTTGTATGAGCCTATGTGGCACATATGGCAGAAACTTTACCCAGGTGACGCCGTGTCTTTACAGGGAGCTGCCAGGGACATGCTCAGCTCCTTGTACCGCTGTGACCTCTCTGTTTTCCAACTGTACAACAGCCCCGGAGGGAAGAACTTCACTTCCTTGGGTCTGTTCGGTGCAACACTCAATAAAGTGGTGTGCTCCTACCCCCTCTGCTCCGCGTACAGGAAGGAGGTGGTAGGAATGGTGGATGACAAGGTGTGTAAAAAGTGCCCCCCGCAAAGCCTTAGACTTCTGGAAGAGGAGTGCCTCAAGTACAACACCATAGTCATCAAAGGGGTGCGCATTTTGGACGTGAACGTTTTGGCCCCACTCATGGAGGACCCTTCTTTGGACTTGAAGGTGATCCACCTGGTACGTGACCCCAGGGCAGTGGCCAACTCCAGGATCAAATCCAGGCATGGCCTTATCCGAGAGAACCTGCAGGTGGTCCGAAGCCGGGACCCGAAACTGCGAAGGATACCGTTTGTGGATCCCAACCACAAAGTCAACAAGAAGGACGGTGCGGACTACCACTCCATAGGAGCCATGGAGGTGATCTGCGACCGTACCTCCAGGACCCTGAGGACTGCCTTAAACCCCCCCAGCTGGCTCAAAGCGAAGTACATGGCGGTTCGTTACGAGGACCTGGTGGAGAGCCCCGTGAAGACCCTGAGGAACATCTACCGCTTCACCAACCTGACCGGCAACCACGACATTGAGACGTTCGCCTTGAACATGACCGGCGGCTCGAGTTCCTCCTCCAAGCCGTTCATCGTGTCTTCCCGGAACGCCACCCAGGCGGCGAGCGCGTGGAGAACGGTTCTAAGCATCCAGCAGATCAAGCAGGTGGAGGACTACTGCCACCACTCAATGTCTGTGCTCGGCTACGAACGCGTACGAACAGCAGGAGAGGCGAAGGACTTGAGTAAATCTTTACTGACTGTCTCAAAACTGTGACAGAGTTCCCCACCAAAGACAAATCATTTGTTTTTGTATTTTCTCTCTTTTTTCTTTTTTTTTTGCATCGAGTGCCGTTTTCCGTTCATTGTGGAACTAAAGCTTAACTTTGAATCAGTGTTTGGAGTACTGCCGAGCCACACTTGGAATGTATTTTTGTTTGTTTCCATTAAATTGCGGGTGGTGTTTGAAGGGACCACAACTTTTGTATCTGGATAACTGGATGTGTTCAACAACGCAAGGCCTATGAACATTGACTTGAACATGAAAGCTGCAACTACAAAAAGCAACTGTATAATTCCTGTATCTTGTTATGATAACACTTCAAATTGGATGTTTATGAGGTTATTTTGAATGTTAAAAACCTCAGATTTTTGGGGTTACCAGTAACCATATTGTCTGTACAAGTGATAATAGTGGATGGGATAAAAAGACAAAAAAAAAAAGAAATACATGAGTTTATTCTTTGAAAAGGTTGTGTTCTTTGGGAGAACTGTGTTGAGTCAGAGACAATCATTAAAACAATCTGTTCCAGTGAAGAGTAGCAGGACATGTCCCTAGTCTAGGTACACTAGGTATTGGGATCATTTAAATATGGAACAGACTGTAATGCCATGACAGGAAAATCTTAATTAGACCAGTATTTTCTAACTGTCAATGGGAGTAAATCTTTGCCGTTTACAATGTTAAATTCTCTTACAGAAACACAGGTATTTTGGTAATTGTTTGGAGTTCAGATAACAAAAAATAGAATAACAGCATCTCAATTGAAAAAGACAGTGAAATAAACAATGAACTCGCTACATTATTAGACCATGGAGTAATACCATAGGTTTCAGGTTATCTACTTGTAATAACTGACCTGTTCAACCTTATGCCAAGAAACAATTTTTTTCTAAATATGAGTGGCCTTAGCTACTGTAGACTGTAGCGCCTTAACAAAATTGCTACAACAAATCCCTAAGGAACAGATTAATTTACAAAGGAATGTTTTCAAATGGATACAAACATTATCCTCCCCCGGGAAGGAATTTGGAGACAGGCATGGTTTGTCAAGGACAGGGTCAGGGAAAAGGATTCAGTCAGACAAATGATGTAAATATGGAAAACAAAAGTTTTCTCCACAACAAAAAGCTCTGCAGAGAAGGAATCTGTTCGAAAACACTCGGAACAGGCAGACTTCTTGAAAATCTCCATAGAATATCAAAGAATATATATTGTTTTTAAACATGTTTTTTTATACATATTTTTTTTACATAAGGAACCGTAGAATACCATTCCGTAGATGCAGTCATGCTTTCAAGATTTAACCTTTGACAGGCACTCACGTCAAGGACACAGCTCTTATTAACATGAGGAAAACAATCTGTATTCTCACAGGGAGCCTAGCCTTCAGTATATTGAATTTGTTCTGAACACTGGCTCACTCAAGGGGAATGGGGCACAGATATTTATGCTATAATGAACATTGTGCCGAAATCCAAACTGAATACATCAGATTCTCTATTTACTTCAATTTGCTGGGGCATCCTTTACATACACTGCTAATAAAAAACAATTAGAAGTGGAATCAGAAGTATTGTCTTGCAGCCTTAACCAATAAATGACAAAAGGGGATGAGGCACTTAAAGATTAAATGGCATACATTTTAATGAGGCAAAAGCCTTGGAGAAAGTACAATAAAGGTTTTACAAGGGCTGGAGGAACAGCTGAGCAAGTTGGTACAAAAATAACAATTCTAAGAATTAAAGGTTATAAGGTTATAAACGGCAAGGCACTGCAATTTCCAAAATGATTTACTTGTGTGCGTGTGTTTGTGTGTGTGTGAATGTCTATTGGTTTATGTGAGCAGTGTGTGCGTCGGTTGTTCACATGAGTTCAGACCACCTGTGACCCTCCAGGACTCACTGCTGTAACTCCTGGTCCTGTTGTGTCCACAGCCTATAGTCGGCTGACCTCATACTGCAAGGGAAGCTGGGATAGCCTGGTGGAGGTGGGGGCGGACCTCGCTGACATGCTGAGGATAGGTAACCCTCTCCCTCTGACCCCCTCTCATTCCTCCCCCCCAGCTGTAGCTGGAGTACTTCCCAGTCCCAGGTCTCCTTCCAGAGGGTCCTCGTGAGGCTCTGCGACGCCCCCGACAGACCCACCCTGGTCCCCCAGGGCTTCCTTCAGGTTAACCTCTGTACGGCCTGCATCGGCATCATCCCGCAGCCGCTCCTGGTTCTGAAAGTCACCGTAGAGAAATGGTTTAACGCCGTCATGACCTTAAAGTGTATATACAGGGGAGTCAGGTGGCTGAGCGGGTAGAGCATCGGGCTAGTAATCTGAAGGTCGCCAGTTCGATTCCCGGCCGGTGCACATGACGTTGTGTCCTTGGGCAAGGCACTTCACCCTACTTGCCTCGGGGGGAATGTCCCTGTACTTACTGTAAGTCGCTCTGAATAAGAGCGTCTGCTAAATGACTAAATGTAATGTAAATGTAATACAGCCCATGTGCATCATGGGCTCTCGCCCGTTACGCTTGTTGTTCCAGTTGGCCCAGGATAAGTGAGTCCCGCAGCTCAACTTTGCTTTACTGTTTATTTATGACGATAAAATATATTTTACGAGTTTACAAAAAGCAGGGTACGTAACTGCAGTGTGTTGCTGAGAGCTGCGCAGTCTTACCTCATAGGCATGAGGGCTGGTCAGGAGCCGAGCCAAGGGGCCACACCAGAGGGGTAGCGTGCTGGTCAGTGGAGGGCCGGAGTGTGTGAGCGTCGGCCCAAGATATCTGTGACCTGGTTAAGGCGTGTGTGTGTGTGAGAGAGAAAGTATGTGTGTGTGTGCGGGCAATGTGAAAGTACTGTGTGTTTGTGTGTGTGTCAAGTGGAAAGTCATGTGGCACTTACCCCAGTCTCAAGCCTAGGCCCAGGGCACCAACTGTTAACTTCTGTGATTGTTCAAAGTTATTACAGCATGTACAAATAGGGCATGTGGTATTTCAAGTGGTTTATACATTTTGAAAATAAAATAGTTGATCAATTCAGAATGAAATATTTTTGTATTTGGCAAAAACTAAAGTTCTGAAACTCCTGATTGAATTAATGTTTTTTTAAATCAACAAATCAATACATCTATACATTAAATGAATCATCAACAGACTGATACATTTCAGTTTATCAAGTAAACAAGGTTATAATTAAGCTAGGATTAACCCACAAATCCAGAATAAGATGTTAAACCCCAAAACTACTGTACGAAGTTACAGACAAAAGGAACCCAAGTGCAGTCTGTTTACATGAAGCTACAGAGATGACATTCAAGGAGAGGAGAAAGTGACCAAAATCTTTCCTCTCGTCACTGTTTAGCATGTGCTATAGAGTTTAGACTGAGGCTCGTCACATTAGGCTCATTGATATTTGAAAGTGTTCACGTGAAAATTAGGTCAGACATGGGGCCAAACTCCATCTTCATGTTCATAAATAATGCCATCGCGATGAGACAGTTTCCAGGAGGTAAAGTGGGGTCTACTTCTCCCAGAAGGGATCCACAGAATGAGGCACGTGAAACAGCAATGGCAGACAAGAGACAGAGTGAAAAATTGATGCACTGCTAGGACTAGAGCACAACAGTTTGTGGATCTCTTTTCAAGGACACTTATTCAGTAGGACATGGGAATAAGAAAAAGCCATGATAGTGTCAATCCAACACAAAGTCGTGTCTGTCTCCTACATGAAATAATTTCCAAGACAATTATTTGCTTCACGGCCACAGCTGTGGGTGGAAGAATAAATAAAAACGAGAGAAAAGACAAGAGATTCTTTCTGTCGCTTTCACATCCTCTTTCCCGCGAGGAACAGGCACTGTGCGAGAATGGCAATAATGACAGTCTTTTGTTCCACTGTCCTCATCTCCATGCCATAATTACACTTTGAGTACTGTCAGAAAGAAATAGGATAACAAATGATATAGTCCTTATGAACTTTAATGTTCCATTCTCCAGAATCTTTCCTTATGACTCATCAATGAGAAATGCCACTGACATCGTTTTCCATTTTTACCCCAATGTGCGACAACATTTTGTTTTGTTCTTTCACAGCTGCAGGCATTAGGGCATTTTTTTTTGTTTGTTTTTTGTTCAAAAATGCTCGACTGGCGTCAGACAAAGAGTGTTTCAAACAAAGACTTAGTGGAGAGATAGTTGATTAAGGAATGTTGTGAGGGTCTGTGTGACAGAAACATGTCTGGAGCACAGCAGTGGAGGTGAGCGTGGACATCCAGGCTGGGGGTGGGAGGGTAGATGAAGAGCTGTTGGGTGAGGAGTCGCCATTTGTGGGACTGGTTGCACTCTCCCTGCAACCCTTGTTTTTTTACGTCTTGTGCCGCTGTCCACAAAAAAAGGCCTTATCTCCCGTTGGTTCCCAATGTGAAGCAAGCAGGAAAAGGATGTGTCAGAAAAATTATCTTTTGAGCTAAACAATCCCATTAAGAATATGTGGGAATCTGAGGAGAGACATAGCAGCAGAACACACAATCTTCCTGCCTGGATGACAAGATCTATACCAAAACAAAGAGCACAAGAAATTATTTATCATGGCTGTTTGGGGCTTTCACACAATTCTTCAACATTATCAGCGCCACGCAAGGGCTGTGGGATTCACATGCATCGTTCTGTAAGCTAACAGGATTTATTTATAACTGGAGGGTGAGGGGTAGGAGAGAAGGAGGAGAGGGAGGAGAGAAGGTAAAGAGGACAGACAAGGGGCGGTAGTGGGTTTGCTCAGTGCTTATTTATAGGGGGGGGTGGTCATTTGATTTCAGACAGGCAGCACAATAGACCGCCATGGTGATTATAAGCTCACAGCGTCCGACCGTTACAGTATGGCAGATGGGGGGTAGTGCAACTGTGCTGCTTCAGTCCCACCACCACAATCACACACACACAGCACCGTACACATACTAAAACTACTATGGCTTTTAAGTAAGGGAGGATTGCATCAGGGTTCTGGCCAGGAGCCACAGTTTGTAAACTCCCTCACCTGGGTAAGATCAAAAGAGCTGTCTGTCAAGCATGTCCAAAACTGATGCTTAGACTGAACCACGTACCAATCAGCCTTTGAGTTTAGCAAGCTTGGGAACAGGTGAAGGGGCAGTGTGAGGTGTGTGTGTGAGGGGGCACTGTAAGATAAGTCGAGGCAGCTCCATTCAGTACTTGTCAGGCTGATCCCTGTTGAGACCGGTTCAAAGGAGCCGTGACAACGGGGCCTTTGACTGAGCAGGAAACACTGGTGACCATGACAGCTCATACGCCTGCTACCCTCTACTCTCACTTGCCCAGCAATACAGGACATACACACGCGCGCGCACACTCAAACACGTACATACGCTCACACACACACACACACACACACAAGCATAAATTAATATATACACACATATATGTATATATACTGTATATTTAAACAATTATAGTAAATTGACCTTCCGAGTACTTCAACACTAGCTGCAAAACACACTGCACATCGTTGCTATGGATACAGACCCAAATTGTATGGAATACATGGGGCTAAGCAATGCAGGTGGTGGTAAGACTTCAACCTCGAGTGTGTGTCTGTGTGTGTGTGTCTGTGTATGTGTCTGTGTATGCAGGGGGAGCCAGTGATGATTTTCTACTCATTACTGAAAGATAAAAGCGCATATGCACATTCATGCACATACACATGCAAACACACAAACACCCACGCACACACACTCTCTGGGTCCTTGGCTTATATACCGACTGACTCATAGGTTCCTGGCAGAGAGAATATGCATCTCATTGGATGAGAGCATCTCTTGTGGCTCACGGATGGTGATTAGTTTCATGGCTAAGAAAACATCTTTGGTCAAATGGGATTGAAAGCATTGTAACTGAAAAGAGGAGATGCATACAGTAACACAAAGCCTAGATTGCTCACAGTGAAGATGCATTCATGTCACACCATGCCTGAAACCATCTTTAATAAATCAGAACCTAAACAAATATACACTATACCATATCAATGCAAGGATTTGAAATACGATCTCTGAAATGAGAATACCTAAGCTTGCCATTAGTAGAAATGAGTGTAATTAGAGAAATAGAACCGTGTTGTAGAGCTACTAGAAATCTGTTGCCCTCACACGATGATAGGAGGCAGTTCTCCTTTGATATTCTCTTTGCCTGGCCTGCATTCACAGAGCAGAGAGCCGTCTGGCCAGAGCACTGACTTCAAGAAGCCCACAAAAGCAGACTTCGGCTGCATCTATAACATACTGTAGGTTGATAAATATAACAAGAAATCTCTAAGAAATACAACTCTGAGTACACACATTTCCTATAGGATCCAGGTTGGTATGTAGTTGGAGCGTGACTGAGAAACTGTACACCGTACCTAGGAAGAGGACCCCCAAAAAATGTATGTTTGAATCCCATGTACATTTACATTACATTTACCTTTACATTTAGTCATTTAGCAGACGCTCTTATCCAGAGCGACTTACAGTAAGTACAGGGACATTCTCCCCGAGGTTACTAGGGTGAAGTGCCTTGCCCAAGGACACAACATCATATGTTTTCTCATCTGGGATTTGTTCTGAACTTCAGAAGACTTTCCGAACTCGAAATAGCAGTCGCAGACATCCCAACCTGCAGAGACTCATTTCCGGGAGGTATCCACATTTTGGATATCAAGAATTAACTGGTTAAATGATAAAACGGCTTGTCATACTTACTAAAAAAGCTTAGAATTGTATTTTTGATATCAAAATGTCAAATTTTGGATATCAAGAATTCATTGGTTAAATGATAAAACGGCTTGCCATAACAGTTATCCTCGGATTTAAATAATTATAATAATTAACCTTGCATGGTGTGCACACTGTTAGATCCAGTGGAGAACAATTCCACTGCTCATCTTACTGGTATGATGTTGCTCACCTGTGCACCGGTTGCTTTTCGCTTGGACATAACTTGCGTTCCTGTTGCTTTCCTAATTGTGTCGATTTTGATTGCACACGTCACTGCTGTTGCGTGCCCTTATAAGGAGCTGTCAGGGCGTGTATGTATGCAAATTCAGGAGCACGAGGACGCGCTTTCAACTTAAGAAAACTCTTCCCGGGGAGCACAGCTCAGAAAACTTCTGCTGCGTAGGAACACATTTTCAAGCGTCAAGGGAATTTGGTGGATGTGTTTTTCTTAAAATGTTTTTCCGAAGCCCGTAAGAAACATTTCAGAAGAAACGTAAGAAAATGTTCGAGACTGGGGCCCATTGTTCTTATGACTTATGACAAACATAGAAGGGAAGGATTATCCTCAGCTAACTTGTTTGCTCACGGCCAATACTGATGCTCAGCCAACACAGATGACCAGCTATCCCAGGCTGACTGGATCATGTGGCTGTTATATCGCTCAATTGGGTTTGCCTCTGTGTAATGTGGTGGTCATGAAATTCTAGCATTGAGGATCAAGTTTGCCCCCCCCCACCCTCAACGGTTAGGGTTACACTCTCTGCAAACAGGAATTTATCCCAGTGATCGGTTCCTACACAAACACAGTGTGTGAGTGGTTGATACACAACCACTCTCACACAAATCAGACAAATAAAGAGTGGACACACACAGTGCACGCTATATCCTGTTAAGTCATAATTCTTTCTGAGAAAAAAAGCGTGGCCTGTCTCATACTGAACTCATTCACTTTTATACAGTACTGAATGGACATTACATTCTAGGAAATACAAATCCAAGGACTACAGCATTTGCCATTCATGTATACATGTGTGGTGCATGTGCGCCTGTTTCTTTTTTCCTCTCTTCCTGCATCTAAATGTGTGTCTGTCTGTGTCGGCGCCTGTGTGTGTGTGTGTGTTCTCCAATCTCTGTACAAGCTATAGGCGGAGGACGTCAGTGAAAGGATACTTGTGTTCCAGACGATGCCACAGGCCGGCTGTTGTGTCTACCCTGCCCTCCCCTGCTGCTCCCCTCTCTGTCCGACCCTGCGAAGCATGAGAGGGAACCACTGTTAGTCACAGCCACACAAAGACCCTCAGGCTTGTCCACCGACCCTGCCTGATGGAAATACTAAAAACCTTCATTCCCCGGAGAGGTCTAGAAGAACATATCCAATGATACACCCCCCCCGCCCCCCTCTCTCTTTCCCTCTTTGACGGCAGGAACCTCAAACTCTCTCTTCCAGCGGGGACATCTTGTTCTCAAGGAACAAGCGAACACGGTTAGCACCCTGCGGTTCGGTCGGGGTGGAGTAGGGGGGTAGGGGGTTAGGGGGCGGGGCTCTTCCCATCCGCCTTTGCCCCCCTCGGAGGACCCCGACTCTGGGCAAGGTTACACTTGGCCATTTCCATAAGAATGAGTCCAGCGTTGGGGCCCTGCGAGCCAGGCGGCTAGCCTTACCCTCCGTTGGGGATGCCGTCGTCCCTGCCCGCTCCATTCACAGCCCCCCCAACCCCCCTTTCCTAGTCTCTCATTATACTGAGGAGATGTTATCTCCGTCCGCGCACACAGACAACGGCAGGGTCAAGCGAGAAGATGAAAGAGCAGGGGGAGACCGAGGGAGACAGAAGGGAGAGAGTTGGACGGCCCTGGCGATGGCACTGTCATTCCTTTCCGAGAGAGAGAGAGAGAGAGAGAGAGAGAGAGAGAGAGAGAGAGAGAGAGAGAGAGAGAGAGAGAGAGAGAGAGAGAGAGAGAGAGAGAGAGAGAGAGAGAGAGTGAGAGAGACAGTGAGAGAACATATCTTCTCCTGGCAACTCGAACCCCTCTCAAATCCTTTCTCGACTTTGATGTCGCAAGCGGTCGAATACACAAGAACGGGGTATAAGATAAAAGGATAAAAGCCTGTATGAAGCGTGAAGGAGGACAGAGGAGGAGCGGGGATATTTTTGATGCACTGTTTCAAATTCTGTCATGTTTCAATCCCATGGGTTAGGGTATGATGGAGGGCATGAAACAGAGAAGGGCATATCTGTCAGACTGATTGTAGTCGGGGGTCTTCAGTACAGTACGCAGCCCTGCACCCTGGAAGGAGTGTTGGTGTTTACACGTTACCTGAACTGAGACCTTGTCTTCATCTTCGTCTACGCCAACTCTGTGGGGTGGGGTGGGGGGGGGGGGGGGGGGGGGGAATGATAGAAAAGTTTATTCAGCATATATAATGCTTTGTGTGTGTGAGAGTTCCCTTACAATTGTCAAATTTTATTGTATCTTTGCTGCCGAATTTCCCGATTCTCCTGACCCATCTACACTTACAAAGTAAACACTTATTAGAACGTGTATAAAACATTTAACACAGCAACATGCAATGCCATGGAAAGGATCCACATGCCTTAGTTCCTATAAGTTGTAAAATCTGGAACTGAAAAAGGGATTCAGGTGAACTACATCCAAGCTAGTTACAAGTATACACGCTGTGGTAAAACAGAGACAGGAATAGACAAGTCTGATCTGCCTCGTCACTTGGAAAACGTCTGTGTAGCCTTCAATGAACGACAAAACACTGCGAGTTGCAATTGATGCACAGCGCTGATCACTCCCTGTGCGGCCCCCGCTTGGTGCTCCAGCGTTGAAGGCCCAGTTGTGGGCTTGCTCAGTGGGATTCGAACAAAGTGAGTCACCCAACTTGCCAGTGGCATCGCCGGTCAACTGTCTGATTTCAAAACAAGACTTTTATCTAGAGGTGCCGTCATGTATGTAGATTCCGTTTTTTCAGCACTGACTACTGACTATTGATTTGTTCTTCGAAGTGCTGCCACTTCACCATTTGTGTTTTCATTTTTGTGCAACTTCACCTTGAATGAAAGTTTGAACTACCCAATTGGGCACTGAGAGCTAGACAGCTGGTGCTCTGCTAAGCTTTAACAGTAGGCCATTATTGTCATAACAACCTGGCCACTTATGGGACACACTGCATCTACTGTGTGTGGATATGAGTGCGTGTAGGAGTTTCCTAATTTGCTCATACCAGTGTGGTTTTCTCTCTCCAAATGAAATGTGTGTGAATGCTCTTATCAGAGCCTCCACTTTAGACGAGGTAATCTTTCTAATCACTGTTATATTCCTCTCTCTCCCATTCTTTTCTCTTCTCCTCTCTCACATTCTTTTCTCCCTCTCTCTCTCCCACATGTTCCTGATCTCCTCTCTTTTCCTCCGTCAGTGGAGGACAGTATAGAGGGATGGGGGTGGTGATTGGATTTGTGTTGAGATTGCTCAGGGGTAGGGGGTCTGCTGGAGAACAGACCTGTTCTCCAGTGTGGGTGTGTGTGTTTTGGGGGTTGGGGGTAGTATGGGGCAGGCTACAACAGGCACAAACACTACTTCATTGTAAATCTTTCCCTTCATCCCGGAAAAGGGCAGGCTCTGTCACCGACTGAACATGAGAGGGAGAAGAGATAGATAAGGGAAGAAAGTTGAAAGAGGAATGATAGGTGAGAGAGAGAGAGAGAGAGAGAGAGAGAGAGAGAGAGAGAGAGAGAGAGAGAGAGAGAGAGAGAGAGAGAGAGAGAGAGAAAGAGAGAGAGAGAGAGAAAGAAAGAAAGGAGGTAGGAGTAAAAGAACGTGACAGAAGGACACAAGGAGAAGGGAAGAACAATAGATGGGGTAGGAAAGGAAATGAGAAGGGAGTGCGAGAGAAAGATAAGAAAAAGAGATGGAAACATAAGAGTAAAAATTGACAAAATTAAGAACAAGAATAGAGAAAATAAGAAACCGGTGTGGGGGAGAAGAAACGATTGAGAATGAGAGAGAGGGAGGGCGGGCGGGCTGTGGGGGAAGAGAAAGTCCTAAATGGGGCAGAAGAGAAATAATGAGAGGAGGAAAAGAGAAAGGGCTACCACACTGTGGGCGGTCTAACAGAGGCTCTCACAGTGAAACTTGATCCTTAGTGTCTCTGTAGAGAGACAGGGAACACATTGACAGGCAGTTATCGCTTTGCGGACTTGCAGAATGAGAATGTGGAGACTAGGAGCGTAACAGTGACATCAGCAGATATACTGTGTGTGTGTGCTGTACTGTATTTTGTATCATTCTTTATAAGAGGGTAAATGCTTGTAATTATATTTGTAAGTGAACAAGTAAAGAAAAACTAACTTTTCAAAAGCGATGGATTAGTTTAGTGAAAAGGAGAGTTAATGGTGGTGAGATTAAGGCCGAATCCCAATACTCCCCCTTACCCCTTACCCTTAATCCTTCCCCTTAGTTTTGCGCGTTCCCTTGAGAGCTAGTGGTGTCCCAATACTCTTTTGGAGCTAGGTGTAGGGCTAAGACTAAGGGGTATACACCCCTTAAAACCAAGTAAGATCGGGAGCTTACTTGAAACCTAGGGCTATGTGAATCCTGCACGACCGGTAACAATGGCGGCCAGATCATCCAGAGAGTCCGATAAATGTAATATTTTCGGCTTAATTAATTGATAACAAAATTATGAAAGTCTTGTTTTGTGCTATACACAGTCTTGAACATATATATTTGCAACCATTTTCCAAATCGAAACGTTTCAAAAAATCACTAGTTTGGTACGCTAATGCTACAGTATTGAATTGCACAACAGTCCCGCATTTCTGACTAGCATTTCTACAGTTTTAAGTAAACTCCATTAGCATCAAATTTCGTTTAATATCAGTGCATAACACTACTTGCTTTGGAGATATCGGTACGTGCTAGACGACGTACCTGTAACCAAGTGGTGTCCCATTTCCTAGGGCTATGTAGCCCTTACCCCTTACTTTTGAGGGCCAAGGGCTAGGGGTAAATTAAGGGAAAGGGGTAAGGGGAAGGGGTAAGGGGGAATATTGGGATTCGGCCTAAATCTTGCCGGCCATTTATTTCCAATTTAAATCTAGGTGAAAACAAAACAGTACTTTTATAAGTTAAAAACATTTAAAAAAAAGATTCACTGGTAACACAAGATTATGAGAAAGTCTTTTAGTGTTTTCCTCAGGGAGGCAGAAAGGCCTGAAGTTTGAATCTGGCTCCTGGACCTTTCTAGAACCTCTTTCAGGACTTCACTCTTAGACAGCAGCAGAATAGCTAGTGCCCACTCCAACGCTCCGATCAGTGCAAAGGAGTGCAGTACCGGACTAGCCAAAGCCAGCCATGCAGTCCAGCCAGCTAGCCAGAAGGGAGAGCTGAGCCGGGACTAGCAGATGGTCTGCACAACCCAAGCCAACTCCTGGGTTCTGTGACTAGTATGGATAGAAGCTGGTGCCTTGGGGAACTTTGACAGATTTAGCAGTTGACTTGCCTCTGAAAAGCTACCTCAGAACAGCCCAGCTGTCGCCAAACCTGGCACCTACCCAACGCCCATCAAGCAACAAAACACCAGGCCCTTCGGCAGTACCCAGGCTCCATTTAATCAGTCCAGGGGGCATCTGATCTAGCCCTGGCAGAACTGACTCACCCAGCTCCAGCTCTGAACCTTCTGTCTGAACCATATCCTGCTGCTGGAATGAGCAGAGGCCTTACTGAGCTCCACCAACAGGCTGACACCCTGTCTCCATCAGAGAGACTCAAAGGGCATTAAGATGGGGGCAAAAGGGCATTGAGATGGGGGGAAAAAGGGCGTTGAGATGGAGATAAAAGGGCGTTGAGATGGGGGTAAGGGCGTTGAGATGGGGGTAAAGGGCATTGAGATGGGGGCTATCTAAGGACCTCAGATCTTCATGGGATAGCCCACAGAAATGTTTTGCTCCACAGAAATTTTGTCTGGCTTTCAATCAACACTTTTGAACCACAAGATTTTGTTATTAGCCATGGTTAGTTGGTTTCAAGGCAACCTTGAAGTTATGAACAGGCCGGGCACACCCTTACACCCACGCCCACACTTCAGTGTGTTAGTGGGTGTGTGTGTTTTTGTGGGACAATAACACCAATGTGCATCAGCTAATCTGTTGAGTCATGACTTCTTTAAATGGGGAGCCAAGGAGGTTGTTGCTTCCTCTGGCAATAAGTGGGGCTATTTTAGGTACACTGACTCAGCGGCTGATATTAGTTCAGACTGGCAGCCCTTGTAGACACCCTAGCCTAGCTAGCCTTCTAGAAAGTTACTGTACATCTGTGAGATCTGTATGTAAGATCTGTATGTCACTGTTTTCTGGTTTTTCATAAATGTTTGCCATCCATTCTTCATAGGAAGTCTGGCTCCAGGGCTAATGACTGAAACCACTTTGGAATGCAATATGGCCACTTGACTTGACAAATGTTTTCAGTGTGCACTGAAGCAGCAATGTGCCAGTAAGAATGTTACTGGCACCAGACCATTGTGCCTGATCTTCATGTAAAAGCACCACCACCTGTCCAGTCAACCCAAAATTGTTTTTCCGAGACAAATTTTGAAATTGAAATAAAACGGTCAACTATAAGAACATTGTAAACAAAGCTGCCCTCTATCTTGTATTTGTCGTGATTTATGTTCAACACCAAATAAAATGGATGTTTTGTTTAATAATAAAGGAAGTAGTACTCCCGTACTCGTGCAGTCGTTGTTGTGCTTAACCTTTAGGAAAGGAAACAGTCAGTCAGTTGGAATACCACCGTTACATACACATCCAATCCAGCTCTCGGATGTGTGACAGGGTGAGCTACTAAAAAGGGCTGGGAACTCACTCACGGCGGAGAGTCAGTGAGTGTGTTATTACTATGAAGAGCTTTTCTTATTAACTCCCCCACTTTAGCCTCCACCCTTCAGAACTGCTTTTTAGTCTGTCAGGGGAAATGATGGATATCATGTAGGTCTCTGCCCCTGAATGCTACCAGCCAATGCTGCTGCTCATGCAGCAGGCTAATAGCTAACGCTTTGTGCTTTTGATATGCTTCATGGCACCTCAAATGTGTTTTGCGTAAATGCTTATGGGCTCAAAACGAGGCAAAAAGTATTGCTAATGCGTGTATTACGATCCACAAATGTAAAACGTGTTCCACAAACGTAAAATGTGTTTCGGAAATGTAAAACGTGTTCCGTAAATGTAAAACATGTTTCACAAATGTAAAACTGTTTCTGCAAATGTATATTATGGAAGCAAATCCGTGACATAATATTTTGAATTTTAGGCGTTGAATACTTAATATTGAAATTAAAACAACACTAATTTCTCATATGAATAGATGTCAATGTAAAATAAAAAATATTTGGGCCTATCAAATTTGAGCCGAAAAATATTGAGCCATACAATTTTAGGAGATAAATTTGGAGCAAAAAAATTTGGAAACAACAATTTCAACAACAATTATTATATCACAGTTTGCTTGCTGTTCCGATACATTCAAGTGATTGTAATCCATGGGCTGCAATGTTACACAGACATTAAGTCTTTCTGGGGTCTAGGTAGACTAGCCTGGCTCTGCCCTCTTACGTACTTCCGCTCAATTTTGATTTTGCTTCTGTACTGCATCTTGGCTTGAGGTACGTAAGTCAGATGTCTCCGGTTAACTTTCTACCTGTCCAATCAGCGAACAGAGGGAGTGGCTGAGAACGATTACGTTGATGTTGTGCGCTAGTTTGTGTTGTAGTTCCGTAATGGCGGCGGAGAAAGATGTGAGTGAAGCCATTCGGTCGATTGTGGCAACGCTGCCGAATATCCAGAAGTTAAAGCCGGAGCAAGAACAATCGTTGATCGTTGAAGTTGTTGAACTTCAACAGAGTTGATGTACCCGCTTTCAAGGAAGTCAACGCTTGTCAATGGAGCGAGCCTAGACTCTCTGTACAAATGAAATGTATGAGAGTCTGGTTAGGACCAGGCTATAGGTAGACTGGGAGGTGTTGTGGAATCAGACCAACACAGTGGGCGTTGCAGAGGCCCTAAAAGGTATTCACTAGGCTTTTTGGAATAGGCCTAATGAAATAGCATAGGCCTGATTGTATTACAAAAAACGGGACGACAAATCATTCTTCTGTTCATTGCTACATTATGGGTGTACACTGCGATATTGTGGAATTGGTTTTACATTTGTGGAACGCAATTTACATTTGTGGAACATTTACATTTATTCACGTTTTCCAAGAGAGAGCTTTACAAAAGTGCATAGGTCACTGATCACAACAACGAGAGCCCCAAAGATTGTGGGTAGCCAAAACATGAGTATACATTGTGAAAAAAACTAATAAGTGCCAAAGGGAACTACATAAGAGAATTTTGTTAAACAAATTACAATTAAACAACATAAACCTCAAAAAGTGCAAGAGTGTACCTGTAGAAAAGCAATCAATAATAATATATTTCCCAGCGAGTACAATCATTTTAAATCAGTTAAAACTAACAACAAGTCTCTCAATAAGAATCATTTGTGATCCTGGAGGAAACAAGCATCAGGTCCAGCAAATCATTCCTAAGTAGCCTACTCCTATTGTCATTTGTCCAGTTTTTACAAAACAGTTTAGAGCGACACAGTCTCAATTTAGGAAAGACACTGTCACACTCCAGTTGGGTTTCACTGGCAGAGAGCTTTGTGAAGCAAGACCAAAATTCTGCAACTCCCACCAACTTACTCACCTGTATTTTTAGGTCAGCCTCCAAACCTAGATCCACCAAACAAATCCCCTCCCTTAGGACCTCGAAAAGGCCCTAATCCATCAGAAATGTTAAAAACAAAAAATAAAATTAAAAAAGCAAGGGGCAAAAACAGACAGGGTTTACTACAAAATGGTTATTTAAGGCATTTACTTTTGCAAGATTCTGTCAGAATCAAGGCCAGGGTTGACCTGGTTACTGTAACTGTGTGAATACTCGTGATTAGATAGCCTATACTTTAAAGGCACAGTGCCAAATTCATACCTGGCAATTATTTTCCTTGATGCGTCACCTTTTTGGGAGGGAAGTTATTGATAGAAAAATGTGATGGAACAGGTGGAGTTCCTTACGCCTAGGTACCAGAATAGGCTGAGACATTTTAACCCTAATGATCCTGGCAGACTGATACACACCAAAGCAAAGACAATTACTTGTAGGTACTTTCAAACAGTCACATGCACACAGGTTTGTTATATACGGAGTCCCTGAGGTGACATGGATGGATAAAATGTACACATTTGTTCTCACGTTTTCCGTAATTTGTGCGCACGAGTTACGGAAAACCTTCCCTCATTGTGTTTAATTATTACAAAGCAGAAAACTCCAACTGGGAAGGCAGTGAAGGACCTCCTTATCTTCTCAAAAGAGATGGGAAACATTAGTAGCCCACTACCTTAAGAGGTAAGTGATGTTAAGGTTAATAGCTGTGGAAATGTTGGAATTAAAAATGAGTTTTAAATTCTTCACACCAGAAGAATGTGTTGTTAACTACCCATCCAAAGTCCAATGAAAAAAAAAGTATTCTCTGCTTGAGACTGGAGGGGGGGCGTGTCGCCTGAAGGAGCTGAAGCTCCGCCCCCTCTAATTTATTCAATTTAGCAACAACAGCAAAACTAGCTAAATCAATTGCAGATATCAGAACAGACATACCTTCAGTCTCTGAGTGTTTTATGTGTTAATTACTTTGTCTTTGCATTGTACCAGCTGAGTAACAGAATGCAACCCTCTGTGATCTGACATAGATAGGTGGCTGTGACGTAGATAGGTTGGCTTTTGCCCCGCCTATACAAAACCTGATCTGAAAACGGGTGAGAAACTGTTCAACGGTCTAACTCCACATTTCAGGGCGACGTTTTAGAGCTTTGCACATGCTTTCAGCAACTTATTTCACACATATATAATGTACTGAAAAGCAAATCATGGAATTTGCTTTACAGCATCTTTAAACCTATATGCGATAAACTCATCATAATGCTACGCTATCATACCTGAATCATTGCCATAAAGCAGAACTGCAATATAGCTTTGTCCAGGAAGTCACCTCTGAGGAGTCCCTCATCTTTAAGTTCCCTGAATAGCTGGATCCAGTATTCCATACCAGATTGGGCCCCACCAGCTCTCATTTTTTGGGGGTTGCTGTGCTTCTTCCTGTGATGTAACTTCCTTCACCAGCTCTGTCATCTTCATCATTTCGTAGCAAGTACAGTTGGTTGTCCCTAATGGTCACATTCTCTGTACCCATATCAGTGCATATGAGCTGTGGATAAGCCCTTACCTTCTCTACTGCCTCCACAAAGTAACTTCCAATAGTCTTGGGGTTACTATTTGTACAGGATGCTTTCAACCACATAATCTTGCAAGAGAATGCGATACAACAATTAATGCATATTCCTTAGGGTTTGAGCTTATTTTACAAATACTTTTTAGGACCCTTAAAGAAATACTGACGTCGGTGGAGACGGCGTCTTCGACGAGCTTGCGAGTTCACAGGGTCGTGAAGAGACAGCATTGGACTAACGTCTTCTTTCCTTACCACAATTTTTTTGACCCCTCCGGGGCTCCGTAGTTATGCCATCCCAGTGAGGACCGACCATTCACTCACATTCAAAATCGTGTTGCCCCTAACCCTAACTTTAACCCTGACCCCCCTATTTTGACGATCTGAAACGCAAGTATCAAAACGCAAAGCGCAAGTAACTTTGTGGGCGGGACTCCGACACTGTTGCTGGCGGGATAAATGGCGAGATAAATGACTTTGCGCCTGGCGCAAATCTAAAAAGGGTTGGTCTGAAGGAGCTACATTAATAATGGGTGTGGTTTGGGCGTAACGTGCAATAAACCAATCAGAGCATCATCTCACATTCCCTTTAAGAGCAGCGCTTGTTCCATGGTGAATTGCTATTATAGCGGCGGATTTGCCAGGCGCACGCCAGCGGTTCACAGCCGAAGAGACCGACACTCTCGTCAGGGCCGTAAAAGATAGAGAAGTGACATTGTATGGGAAAAGCAGAGCAGTTTTCTCATTGCACTTAGTTTCCCACTCATACTGCTCATTCAAATTATTATTATTTTTTTTACATACATATGCATATATATATTTTCTTTTTTTTTTAAATTGTTTAGTTCTTAGAATGAGTTTAACTAATGTACTTTTGTACTTAATTTATACCCGTATGTGTTTATTGTTTGCACCTTCCTGCCACAGTAAATTGCTATTTTTGTAACATAGTCTACATGGCGAATAAACCGAAAAATTCTGATTCTGATGGGCATGGGAGAAGAAACATAACCAAATTAGCTTCGGTTAAACAGTCACGGGAGGAAATTGCCACAGTTGTTACAAATCAAGTTCACATACATAGAAATTTCTTGTTGTAACTTCTGAAAATATTTTTATAATCATTGAAGAAATGTAACACGCCATAAATCAAAACAATGTAACGTAGCTTCGCAGATAGAAGACCCTGGCCTCGCCAGCAGTGGGCACGGACCAAGCTTGCGCCCTTAAAATAGCATCTTAATAATGCGCCATTGACTTTAGACCACGATTTTCCTGGTCAGTAGCGGAATTGTTTTTCAGAAATTGCAAGATAGCACCAGGGAACGTTTGTGCCAGAACACGCCTTCTTTTTCGCTAAACCGCCCACGGGAGCGCAAAGTCATTTCGACGTGCGTCTGTGGAGGGAAAAGTCGGCTTTGCGTCGAGTGCAAACTAGTAATGACACTTGCGTCGTTGACTAAGTCAATTGCGATGGGTGCAAGATAGGGCCCAGAGAGAGAAGAGAGATTATATGTGTATCGGACTGTTAGGGTTTGTTCATGTCTCTTTATCTCTCTTTTTTTTCAGGACAGAAAACATTTGGGGAAGATGATTCATAACTTTAAAAAAAATTTTTTTACAAAATATTACTTAATAGCTGCAAATGATGCCAGCCACAGACCAAGGGAATTAAACATATGTTGATTTGGTGAATGTGCCAACACTGTAGATGCTTCATTTTGTTTCTCACAATGTGACTTTCAATTCCTCTCTTACCACTGTGTGTGTGCATGTCAGTGTGTGTGTGTGTGTGTATTGGTGTACAGTTATTTATTTACGGTATGTTTTGGTGTTTAAACTAGAGAAAGGCTGTACGTCAGTCTTCATCATGTCCTTGTACTTGAATTGTTGACAACAAATACAGTAGTATGCCTTCAACACAGGCAAATCATGGATACAAATCTAAAGCACTTCTAGATGAAGACCATAGACACACAGCACCAGAGATGGGAAGGGCCGTTTTACCTAGGAAATCAACTGAACTTTATTGGTTGAAATGTCTGTTGTGTGTCATGTTTGTGTCGTTGCCCCCCCCCCCCCCCCCTCAGGTTCTATTGGCCGTGCATGAGCAGATACGGAACTTCAAAGAAAATAATAAGAAAGAAAAAATCAAAAGGCTTGCATCAGTTTCTCTCTTGCTCCCTCCCTCTCTCTCTCTCTCGCTCTCTCTGTATATGGAAAGAAAAATACATACAGGGCCAACTGAACCCTAGCAGCTAAAGCTGAAGCAGAATTGAGGTCATTCTACTGGAGACTAGCTGTGAAACCCCAGACACCATGCAGCCGGATTTCATCCCCTCCGCTTCACACAGGCTTCCAGCTGAATGGTCTTTGTGTGCGTTGCATTTACAGTATGGGTGTGTGTACTGTCTTGGCATACTGTATGAATTTAAATGTTCTGTGAAAAAATATATAATTTCTCTGTGGCTAAAACTGGAAAAAAGGTCAATTTGGGATGCAGAGTGCAAGCCTATGCAACACAGAGGAATGTTAACAATATAAGAATGGCAGCCAATGGCAGGCAACGTGCTTTCCAGTGATGTAACGTACATTATACTTTAAACAAGATGAAGCAATCACCCACACAACAGATGCCCATTTATGCTGTGTTTCTTTAGACAATGTTACACTACAAAACAACATCCTCTTTAGCAATACATGCTGTACATTTATTTTTATTTTTATCAACAGACATTTAGCCAACTGAAACTGTGAATCACCCTGATGATTAAAATATCCCTCATAACACACAAACATGGTGTAATATGCAAGGTTTGGCTCAGTTTCAGCACTTGAATAAAAACAAATAGTTTATGTCATCTTTCTCAGTATTGCCCTCCCTTCTAATACTGTAGCTGGGATGGTTGAGGTCACTAGAAAAGTAAGATGTATAACGTGTACTTCCTTCCTGTGCTAGAAATTGCGATGCCCTCTCTCTTTCTATAAAACCGTTAGTTCACCAGGGATACGGGGTGGGGGTGGGGGGGGATTTTAGCTCTCCTTTTGCAGCACCCCCTGTGGAGAGCAATGAGACAATCATGCTGCTAAGACCAAACTTACTATTGACACACAGAATTCATTTCCTTTTCCTTTTCCCTGCTCACCTGCAGCTCCCAGCAGGAAATGGGGGAGTCTAAATTTAGGTTGGCTTGCTGAGCTGGCTTCTGTGTACTACTCTGGGCTGAGGGAACCAACACCAGCCATACTGTTCTGCATCGACATTGCACCTAGACGTGTCAGCAAGACTAATTCACTGCATTTTACACTGTTTGCTTTATTTGAGTGTATTTTGTACTGATTGTTTAGTTAACATTCACTAAGATAGAGGCAGAGTTGTCGAGATAGTGAAGATGGATATGACTCTTCAGTGTACTCTCACATTTTGGTTTCTTATAGAAGTCTTATAGTAGTGAGATTGTGGTGGCAGCAACGGTGATAGGAACACAATGCATCAACAGTGATCCTAGTAAGTTATTAAATCCTGTCTCAATTGCTCTAAAAACCAAGCTGCTTAATGTTTGTTAATGACCGCAAAACTATTTAACCACAAAAGACATAATGGCCTGCATAATGGTAATGCAATCTGTCTATCCATTCGCCAAGGCAGGAGCATGAAAGAGTCCATGAACAATGGACGTCCTCAGGGAGTGAGAAGCGTAACCCTGTGGTCTCTTATGAATGCTTACTGCCTGTTAGCTCATTAGTGTTGCTTACCTGCCAGCCTATATACATTTTCAATGTTTTAAAGTATTTTAATTGAGCCAAAGGACCTTGTACATATAGTATTGTCACCTGTTATTTTCAATTTGTATATCGAAGATCTTTCTATAACAAAGTGTGTAAAACTGGCTTTATGTTGGGGGATAGGTGTATTAATCATCTGATGTATGCAAATGATTTAGTTGTTATTTCTCCATATAGTGCTGGCCTACAGCTACTGCTTAGATTATGCTCAAACTATGGACTACAGTATGACATCAAATTCAATGTAAAAACGAGTGTAATGATTACAGAACTAAAGAGGACAGGAAGCTATACTTTCCCTCTTTTTACTTGTCAGGGCAAGAGCTGAATGTAGTTGCTAAAGCAAAATACCTGGGCCACATCATCAGGGATGATTTCTGTGATGATGATGACATATAGTGCCAGTGCTGTAAATTATATGGACAAGCCATTTTGCTGGCACGCAAATGTCATATGTGTACTGAAGAAGTCTCTTTTTAGAGCATACTGTACTCCACTGTATACAGCTCACCTATGATGCAGCTACACTAAAACAAAGATAAATAAGATAAAAGTGGCATACAATGATGCAGTTAGAATCCTGTTGAAGTGTCCAAGATGGACCAGTGCTAGCCATTTGTTTGTGACGAGTAATGGTCCCACCTTCCATGCTGTGCTGAGGAATTTTATGTTCAGATTCATGTGCCAATTAACAGAGTCAAAGAATACAATTTAACCGCCTTAACCAACCCTGCACTTAGTGATACCAGATATACCTCCCAACTCTGAAAACACTGGAACACACATCTGTACCTGTTTTAATTATTGTGCATAGATATATGTATGTATGTGTGTATGTGTGTATGTGTGTATGTATGTATGTATGTAAGTATTTATGTTTTGTACGTTCCCTTTATGTTATGTAATATGTGGTAGTCAGTATGTCTGTATGTATCTATTTTTGTGTGTACCCCTCTTGTAATATGTTATATGTACTTTTCTATCTGAACCTTGAGTCTGTAAATAAAGTTATATATAGTATATTACTGTGTCAATGCTAATGTCCATTTATATACAATTATTTATATTTACATCGTTTCACAGACATAAAGCAGATGCTATAAAATATAATTGTATTGTGACCAATATCAAAAACAAAGAAAAAAAAAGAAAGAAAACATTCTAAAACAAAAGAAACACATTTCTGTTTTCCGGTCCCCCTTCTTTCATTCTTTTACATTGCATTGTAGTCATTTAGCAGACGCTCTTACCCAGAGCGACTTAAAGTAAGTACAGGGACATTCCCCTTTTACTCAATAAATAGAAGATACCATTTTGTATAATTATAGTTTACAACTTAGATATGCAATGAGGGGTTGCCAAATATAATTATTTGGGGGGAATTTGCCCTTTAAGGCACTATATCCTTACAAATATACAGGTTCAATCACCCAACCACATTATGAAGGTAGGAGCATGTATCTTTTTCGTGACATAAGTAATTTTTTTTACTGTGATGAGGCAGTAAGAGTGAACTTTTTTGGGTGTGTTGAGTTTTCTTAATGTTTCAAGTACACCAAGAATAATCAGTAAAGGTTCTGGTTCTGTCGGGGTATTAATCACTCCTGAGATGTTGTTGAACAAATCAGTCCAAAAGGATGGAACTTTGGGGTAAGCTTTACTGTAAGCTATAAAAAAGAGTTGCCTCTTAATAATGACAGTTATCACCCAAGTTCATTAGGATATGTGCTATATAACTTAAAGATTTGTTAGGAGGACATATTCTGTGCATTTTCACCTTGGAATGAAATAGTTTATGCTGTATTTAAAATGGTAAGACAATGTCTGGCATGATTGGAGTTTTGTGTACGTGTTAGACTTTTTAGTAAAGATATGTTGTGTAGATTGGAGACAACAATGTCTTGATATGGTGACATTTTCAGACACTTGTCTATTTTTGATTGTCTTTCCATTTGAAATCCTATGAAAAATGTCCATGTTTAATCTCAAATATAAGAAAATATAAGAGATTATAGGTTTAAAACTGAAGTAGGATTTGTTTCCATATACTACGTGTTGCGTACTGCATGATAGGATTTTAATTGTAGATTGATGTATCTTTTGGAGAGGTAGCTAGAAGTACAGCACTGATGGAGTAGCTATGACAACTTTCCTGTTGTATTTCTAACCAGTTATAGAGAGAGATATTGAGGAATCAAGCCAACAAGCATGGACTTAATGGCAGAGGTCCAATAGTATAGAGCTAGTCTTCCAAATTATCCGTTTTGTAATTCCATAGGAAAGTGGTGATGTTACACACCCGTGTTTACCATCTTTCATCCTTTTCATTGGCAACCAACACACACACACACCTGTACACGCATAGACGCATGCCATCCATCTCTATCAAACACACCTCGTTCACTCCCCTCTTGTACAGCAGGAGAGAATGTTCTCTATACATAGGCCTGATGAAAATTTGAAGGCGGTCTGTGAATTATTTAATGCGGCTTCTTTTCATGGTGCTGGAGGATATGAATCAATGACCCCATCCCCTACCCCCCCACCCCCACACACACACTCTCTTTTCTCATTGTAACTCTTCTGATCTAAGGGCAGCCTGAAGTACGTACCTGCAATGGATAATAAGAACCGAGCCTAGTTTAGCCTATCATTACCAACTGGAGAGTATAGGAAGAAGCAGAATGTGACTGGTGGGTTCTCTCTCTCTCTTTCTCTCTCTCTCTCTCTCTCTCTCTCTCTCTCTCTCTCTCTCTCTCTCTCTCTCTCTCTCTTGCGCACGCTACTTCTGCACACTTAATCATCACACAGATAGAGGCATAACAAAGCACACACACCCTTTCCTTCAAACCCCAGACCCCTCTGAACAGAACAGCCCGACAAGACACGGCAGACTAGACAGCCGACAAGTCCTTTGTGTGCGAGTGTGTGTGTGCACATGGGTTTGTGAGAAGGCCTAATTCAGTCTGACCATAGACACAGGAACAGATGGCCAGCTCAAGGCCTGCCAGGTCTATTGTTTTTACATCATTTTTTCGTTCTGTCTGGAGGGTCATTATAATCGGATTCTGGTTTATAGAACAGACACACACACACACAAACACACACACATAGTAACAACTTCCCTAAGACACAAACAAGCAGGTATGAAACACTCTTTCAATAAACAGGCCAACCAATACAACACTTTTCTAAACCCATGAATAACTGTAATCATGAATTAATAATGATTGAAAACCATGCCTACGGGTGGACTAGATGTTTCAATATGGGATGTTTTGGCAGAACGGGATGTTCATTTCTCATCCCGTGAGCATATACGCTCCTTCAAAAACTTTATTTTCTTCTTGCCTCACCCCACAGCCTTTCATCACCATAGAATTCATTTATAGGTTTAATTTCTGCAGTAGGGACGCTGAAAAGCTCAAGGCGAGAGATGGAAATGGCTAACCCTCTATTGCTTCCAAACCTCACCTCCTCTCGCCGTCCTTCTTCCTCTCTCTCTCTCTCTCTCTCTCTCTCTCTCTCTCTCTCTCTCTCTTTCTCTCTCTCTCTCTCTCTCTCTCTCTCTCTGTCTCTCTTCCTCTCTCTCTTCCTCTCTCTTTCTCCCTTTCTCTTTTTCCCTTTCTCTTCTTTTCTCTCTCTCCTTCTCCCTCCCCACTTCTTTCCATTATAAAACATTCAGAAGTTATCCGTCTTCAGCCTGTCTTCTCTGCCTCTGCTTCTCTGTCTGCCAATATAATGTACAGGATATTGTACATCTGCCTCTACACTCTAAACCTTACAGGCCTCTCTATCTTTCTCCCCTCTCTTTATCATTGCTGCAGTGTACAGCTCATATGCTAACTATTTCCTGCCTGTGAACAAGCAGAGAGGGACCGACCAAACTAGAACCACCTGATAGAGCTTGGGTTTCACAAAGCAAGCTAGACATATCCCTTTTTTCATGGAGAGGAATGGAGGAAGGGATTGAAGGAGAGGAAAAAGGAAAAACAGAGTGTGAGAAACTATTAGAGAGAGATTGCCTAAACGGCCTAATCAATTACGGGCTCGTGAAAGGTGTGTGCTCAAACTTTTGCTTTCATGCTGCAAAACAATTACACCGTGAACTTCTACCCTTTCTAGTGGGATTGATGCAATTGTTTCTCTTTTTAATGTGCTATGTTTCTCTCTTTCTCATAATTTCCTCCCACTGTTGTAACATCCCCTACTTAGTTAATTCGTCAAAGAGAGAGGAGTGTGCTGAAATTATGGTGGGCTAAAAATAAAAGCTCTATAAATATGAGTGCCCACTGAGAGTGATCGAGGGGCGAACTGGACCACGACTGCAGCAGTTAAGGTGCTGGGTAGAGGGATAATTACTCGAGCTTTCCAATCCTTTTTTTTCCCTCCTATCATCCTTTCCCGCCCTCCTCTTTTCTATTTACCTCACTCTCCTCTCCTTTCATCTTCCCGCCCTCTTTCTCCTCCGTACCTCGCTCTACTTGCTCTCCTTCCCTTCTCTACTCCCTCTCCCTTCCCTTCTCATCCTCTCCTCTCCTAACTCATCTCCTCTGATCTCTCCACCTCTCGTCTTGTATTCATTCCTCTCCTCTCCCTTCTGTCCTCTCGTTTCCCCTCCTGTGAAGAGTACGGAGCCGCTTACACACCACCCATACAGTGCAGCCTAAATAATTACTCCCAAACACACACAATGTTTCATCCTAAAAATCTCTTCCTCTATTTCTGCCCCTCACCCCCCTTTTCCATCTAATACATATGGCACACACACACACACACAAATACAGAGCTGTCTCTTTCTGCATTGACCCCTTTTCACTCTATAGTTCGCTCTATAGTGCTCTATAGTCTTGCAGCATCATTTCTCCTCCACAGTGGGAATCTGTGTGTATGTGTGTGTGTGTGTGTGTGTTTTTGCTGTGTGCCAATCCTGAGCATCACAGCATCGCTCCATGTCTGTTTTATAATTCATACTCATGTGGATCCTCTTGCAGCCTACAGACACCTGCCAGAGATACAGGAAGCATGTGATGATGCTCTCTCTCTCTCTTTCTCTCACCTTCTCTCAACTGCCTCACCCCCCGCTCTTTCTTTCAAGCCTCTCACCTTCTACCACTCTTTCTCTCCCTTCTGTTCTCTCTCTAAGCTGCCTCACCCTCTCTTGCTGTCTTTCTCCTTTTTTCTCTCTCTCTCAGCTGCCTCACTCTCTCTTGCTGTCTTTCTCCTCCTTTTCTCTCTCTCTCTCTCTCTCTCTCTCTCTCTCTCTCTCTCTCTCTCTCTCTCTCCCTCTCTCCCTCTCTCCCTCTCTCTCTCCATATCCTTATCCCTCTCCAGTGCAGTGCATGGAAATATGTGTGGGTTGGAGCACAACACAATCTATCTCACACAGGCGCACACATATTGTACACACAAATGCTAATGTACAATTCCCATGTGTTTGGACGTCCGTCGATATGCCTTTTCACAAACATGCATGTTAATATTCGTTACACAAATGGAGGGACGCAAACAAAGCAACACGTGCATGTGAACCCAAACAAACAAAAGCCAGGTACTATCAGCCATGTCCCATGTAATTGTGTAGGAGGGCTTTGATCGCTCATTGCTCTTTTAATGGGCCCCTGTCTCCCCCTCCTCTCTCTCTCTCTCTCTCTCTCTTGCTCTCTCTCTCTATCTCTCTCTCTCAGTATTGACATCACGTCCATTAGGCTTTTGCCTCTGGGCCTTTATGGCAGCGTAGAGGACTTGAATCTCAGAGACATCCCTATAAGTCAATGCCCACCTTATAAACACACACACACAAAAGCATGCCCAGGCCCACACACTTAACACAGGAATCAATTCTGCTTTCACACAGTGATCCAGCTATCAATTCACTAAACCAAGCAAATTGTGCTAGAGAGAGATAAAGAGAGAGAGAGTGAGAAAGACAGCCATAAAGAGAGAATAAGAAAAAAAGCCAGAGAGAGATAGGACGAGGAAATGACACCGACAGACAAACACACACACATCCAAGGAGCTGCAGTGCAGTCATTAACTCGCTTACTGTCTTTGACACGCAGAAAACAAAGATAAAAAGATCCACACAAACTCCACACATGCAACCTAGAGCGGCGATGATAGCAAATCATCGTATTGGGTACCGTGCATGGAGAGCAAGAGAGCTACAGAGAAAGAGAGAGTCAGGGAACGAGATAGCAATGGAGAGAACGAGAGGAGTTGCAGCAGCTGATATCGGCAGAGATGACATCTCACGTCTAATCAGCATAACCCCCCACGTCCCCTAAGGGCCCGAATATCTCATTAGACCAGTTTCCACTTAATGAATCAGTTTGTTTACACGCCACAAAGGAACCTCTTTCTAACTTTGTCTACACTGTTTGTAACACACACCCAAGATGCCTCA